>NW_021553236.1:0-683 GCF_001605985.2 Dendrobium catenatum
ATGAAGCGGAAGACAACTCAAAACTACAGTTACTATGGCTCATCACAGCCTCTAAATACAAATTGGAAGAATAATGTAGGCTAATTTGGTATATCATATTTCAGGAAAAAATAAAAGCAATAAATAAGAAGCAAACAAAACTCCCCAATTAATATACATTAACGCGAACTACACTTCCATACATTGAAGAAACCAAATATATCTTTAAGCTGTTCCTTCTGCTTCCTAGAACTACAAAAGGACATATTAGGACGATCGAAAAAATATCTTTAAGAAAGATTAAGGCTTCGTTTGGGACGGCTTTTTTACTACTTCTTAAAGCAGCTTTTTTGTCCACAAATTTTAATTTTTGTTCTAGAAACCTGCTTTAAGAAGCAATTAGAAAACCGTCTCAAACGAAACCTTAGTTGTATAATGGTTTACTTAGCTTTCTTATTATTATAGTTTTCGCAGCTTGTAAGTGATCTCACGATTTTTATTTTTTTATCTAATTACTTAATCTGATCTTTTTAATTAAATATGTAAAAAATAAAAATAGAATATCATATCATATACATCATATGCGTCATTCAATCATCTCATAACAATGACACCACAGCTTTTTACCCAATAACCACAATTCTTACAACGCTTTAGACGATTACTTATGACTTTATCAAACGTTCATCCAAGTTACAGCACAA
>NW_021553237.1:0-991 GCF_001605985.2 Dendrobium catenatum
TGGAGTATCTATTTGAGATTTTTCACCGAGTGATTTTGAAAATGCAATAATTTTTGCCTATTTATAAATTTATTTTGATATCTAAATATAGTGCTTTAGTTCAATTAAAGCTTCAAAATATTATTTTATAACATCTCTAGTAATTTGATAAATTTTTTAAAATGTAAATTTTTTCTCAATAGGTTTTTTTTCTCCTACCATTAGGTCATTTTGGCTCTATCTAAATTAAACATAATTATATTTTATTTATTGTAATACATTGAAAAGATGTGTGAATATGTGGTTAAGCAATAGTTAGTCGGTATATACTATTATAATACTATGATAATAATATGTGTGTGGAGAAAAATAAGTAAATACTGGTTATTCACTAACGTTGGTTGGAGATAGATTAATCTATACATGATAGTGGGTCGACAAACTTTCTTTTAAATATGTGATTTGGTGTTATCCTCAATTGATTTACATGCACTAATTGGGAGTTATAAGGAGATCGATGAAAATTATGTCGACGGACAAAGAGTGACAACTCTATTTACTGAGCCAACGATTGTCGATTACTGATTACTGATTATTGAAAAACATCAATTAAGTCAGGACTCCTTACTTGTTTATTGTGATATACCAAGCATGTGATTAAGATATTAATTTGATACTGATATAGAATAATTATATAGTATGTATACATTATTAAATAATTTTACTACATTGATATAATTTTGACAGTATTTATCGATACTTTAGTTTTACCAGTTTATACAATTTTTTTACTGATTGATAGTACTAATATAATGATTGCTTTAGTGATTCAACACTATATTGGTTTACTGGCTTTCATTTTGTATTGTTTTATTGTTTACAAATTCTACTATTACTATATGTAAGTTTTACTATTTTTGCACCAATTCTTGATCATCATATGACTATTACTATTATGATTTGGCTGTTGACATGTATATTGCTAGTTTACCTTGCGTAGAGTTCAATTGTA
>NW_021553238.1:0-1120 GCF_001605985.2 Dendrobium catenatum
TTAAATGCTTAAATAAAAATGTTTTTGCAACATTGATATTTGTTTTCTAGTTAAATGTTTTTGCGTTCTTTATGAGTTTTTGATTTTATTTGTGTGATTTTTTTTTTTGTGTTTTCTTGTTTTTTAATGTTTTTAGTGTGTTTTGTGTCTTGGTTTTGATTGATAGCATAAAATTGAAAATTTTTTGAGTGACAATCATCCGGGACAAAATTTTTTTATACGGGATGATGTATGTAATGTGACAAACTGTCAGATTTTGAACCGTTTGAATGCAGTTTTCAGTGTTTTATTGTCACTTCATCTGTATGATCGTCATGATCGTCTAAGACAAAATATTTTTCAAACGACGGGACGAATGAATAAAGCGGTTGAATGGATAAGATAGTTTTAAATACGAACTTCATACGTATGAACCTTTAGTTCGTCTGGACGAACACATGTCGGTTCGATGTAGGGGACAGTTTTAACTGTCATTAAAAAAATATAAGTTTTGATCATCCCGGTACGAACACGTGTTCGTCTGTACGATCAGACTAGTCAAAAGTCTGTACGAAAGGACGCATCGTAAGTTGTGTTTATTATGAAAAGCCATTTCATTTTGATGCTTTCAATCGTCCAAATGAAAATTTTTCGTACAGGACGAATTGAGAATTTTGTACGGGACGAAATTATTTTGTCTGGTACGAACGTATCATTTTCAATAAATAGAAGGGCTGTCGAACTCAACAGTCACACTCAAAACTTCACTTTCACTCTATATCTTCTTCTAAATGGCGAGCTCAAGTCAGATGCAAAAGGTTCTGGCAAAGAAACCACGTAGAAATTCCTGTGAAAATTTTCTTTCTAAAGCAAATGAGGAATATTTTCCTAAATTTGCCTCTGCGAAAATCACTCCCTCAAGAATCCTTATCCAAGAACAAATTACCTTTCAGGTAATGAAATTATTTGCTTCAACTCAATTTGGTTTTAACCTTACCCTCGTCCATCTCTACAATAACGAAACCTTCAATTTCTTCCTCGCCAACATGTCTTTTAATTCTGACCATTCTATAATCTTTTCATATGTCTTCAAATAAAAAGTTAAAATCACCAAGCATGACTTAGGAGCCTTTTTGAACTT
>NW_021553239.1:0-223 GCF_001605985.2 Dendrobium catenatum
CTTGCAAAAGAAACAAGTAATAACTTGATCTTGCTTCTGTTGCACTTTAGGTTGTGAAGTCCCTTTATCTGCAGCTCCTTTAACTTTATAATTCCTTTTCCTTTTGGTAGCAAAATCATGAGAAGATGAAGCTAAGTGAGCACTTTCTATCTTTTCTTGTTTCAATCTTTCTTCCTCTTGCACACAATGAGCAATGAGCTCATTAAGAGTCCATTTTTCCTTT
>NW_021553240.1:0-548 GCF_001605985.2 Dendrobium catenatum
AGCACTTCCATAGTAGGACAACTCTCCTCCATCATTTAAGTGGCTAAAGTCATTTGAAGCAAGAAGAATGAAACCTATTTTTGGACAAGGCTTGAACATTTATGATATAAAGGGAGCAGAAAAGAAGGATGCAATATCCAAACTCAATGACATTATTGGGTGCGGCACAGTAGGAGGTAGAGGCATAGCTCAAGTTGTTGAATTATCTTTTAGAAAAGGTTCAATCTCAACTTTAAAACCGGTGAACAAACACAGGCTCAGGGCTTAATATTCTTCATTCCCCTTCTTACACATAATCTTAACTATTTGTAAGCAAAAGAACAATTTTAGAAATTAAAGATATATTAGACCTAAGCTCTATTATAACTAAAATGTTCCACGTTACAACATCAACTTCCATTTAACTTTGATGCAAAGTAGACTATCCTCTTTCGAAGTAGTAAACAAGAATAGGGTAAACAATGGGCTGGAAGCACTTCAAATTTATCTTTTCACAACTACAATATTACACAAAAAAACATCTTATACTTGATTAAAAATATCATCAT
>NW_021553241.1:0-2004 GCF_001605985.2 Dendrobium catenatum
CAGCCAGATCAGGGCGATGGTTAGCGCATGGGCCCTCACTGGAGGCAAGACGAGACGAACTGGGAAGCCAAAATTCAGGAATCGTTGAGAGGACGTCAGGAGAAACAAAAGCCACACGAGAGGGGACGTCCAGTTGGCTACGGTCATCATAATCCAAGCAGCAAAACAACCAAAAATGAAACTATCGAAGAAATCCGAACCGTTCAAAAACCAGGTCCTTTCCCTTCCAATGTAAAACCTTGAAATAGAGAGCATATCTAATGGTGACTAGAGGAGGCTCTGCAGAAACTTGATAAAGTTTCAACAACTGGTGTTGATCCTTTCCTTCATCTTGTAAAACACACAAAGAAGGAGCTTCAGAAGCAGCAGTTTGAGCTGCGTGGAGCACGTGAAACGGGATCCTTGCCTAAAATGATCTCATGATTGGTTTAGGCAAGGAGAAGGAGCTTGTTATGGAGAAACTGAGGAATCCATCAAATCACGAACATCAAGCTCTTGTTAATGGAACTGATTTGGACATAAACATTTCTCTTCTATCTATAGTGGGCCATGGTGGTATGGTGAAGACAACTCTCTTGCAACATATCTATGAAGATAAAATTACAAAGGAATTTGATCTTAAAATGTGGGTTTGTGTTTCCAACAACTTTGATGATAAAAATCTCATTTTGTTGTATGTTCCGACAAGATCATCCGTTTGATAAAGATGATTTAGTCCAAATGTGGATTGCATTGGGTTTCATTCAGCCTTCTAATTTTCAAGGAGAGACTATGGAGGAAATAGGAGGAAGGTACTTTGATGTTTTGGTTAAAAAAAAAATTCTTTGACAAGTTTGAAAACAACATAATTTTTTCATTCTACAAGATGCATGATTTATTACATGAATTGACACAGTCAGTTTCCATACAACAATATTTAAGAGTTGAGGATAGTGTAAAGTTGCCTTCTATAATTCCTGAGACTCTTCGATACATGTCTATTCAAACTGAATACCTAGACATCTTAAGAAGGATTGGAAAGTTTAAACATTTGCATTCTCTTTTCTTGTTCTATGAAGATTGTAATCAGGATCTTTGCAGTGAACTTATTAAAATATTCAAAGCATCGAGATGGCTGCGCTTATTATACATACGTATTGATAAATTGGAAATGAAACGTGAGGATATTAGATATTTGAAACATCTTCGATGTTTGAAGATCGAAAGAGTTAAATCAGATGATGTCACTAGGCTATCAAGATCTCTAAGTAATCTGTGTCACTTGCAATACATAATCTATAATCGATGGGTGTCAAGCCGACGTGATGTTCATGATTGTTTACCAAGTGACATCAATAACCTTTCTAACTGGCGTTACTTAAAATTATCTTGTATTTCATCAATATGTGGGATTGGGAAGCTAAAGTCTCTTCAAGAACTGAATATATTTGATCTTAGAGATATGAGTTGTTATAGAATTGAGGAGCTGGAGAATATGAATGAACTTTGCAAATTAGGAATCAATTGCCTAAATGTTAAGGATGCCGAGGAGGCTTGCAGTGCCAAACTATGTGAAAAGATGAGGCTCATAGATTTGACCTTATGTTGGAGTTGGAGTCACACTTGATTCAATAAACACCGATTTAGATGTGAAGAACTGGTGTTGATACTTTCCTTCATCTTTTAGACAGCGCAAAGAAAGTGAAGAAGGATATTTGCCAACAAATGATCTCATTAGGCGGGGAAATGATAAGGAGTCTGTTGTGCAGTGGTTGAGGAAGCCATCAAATGAGAATCGGGAACCTGATTTGTACAGAAACATTTCTCTACTATCTATAGGGGGCCATGGTGGTATGGGGATGAAAACTTTCTTGCAACATGTTTATAAAGATGAAATTGCAAAGGAATTTGATCCTAAAATGTGGGTTTGTGTTTCCAACAACTTTGATGTTGTGGGCTCCGAAAATTCGGCCCCGGCCTCCACTCGTTTTTCTTATTCGGCGAGGGAGTTTTAATGAATAAGTT
>NW_021553242.1:0-398 GCF_001605985.2 Dendrobium catenatum
GTACCTTCAAGCATGTTAATAATTTGTTAATTTTAAAAATGCTGAATAATAATAATACACAGGTTTTGTAAATTTCATTTTAATTTCTCTTGTACAGATTCATCCGAAGAAGAGAAATCACTTGGGTTAAGAGCATCTAAATGACTTAATCTTTATAGAAAGTTGTGACTGAATAAATGGAGAAATTGAGGGTTTTGACATAACTTTTAAGTAATGGAAACCTATCTTGAAGAATAATTGTATAAACATCGCTAGAAGTTGAACAAAAGTATTATGTAAGATTTACCAAGTAAAAAACAAGGTGAAATTCATTAACAACAAGAGCCAATTTATCTGAACCCGCACCTTTGCTGTTTAGAAAAAAGAATACTAGATTAACTAACTAGAAGATAAATGTT
>NW_021553243.1:0-274 GCF_001605985.2 Dendrobium catenatum
TTTTATCACTAACAAAAAAGGCCACTGCTATCAATTTAAACGACATATCTTTTTTAAAGAATAGTTTAAAAACATATTTTTTTTGTTATTTTATGCAAGACATATTTTGCCTTGTCAATCTAAACAAAGTTTCTTATTTATCATGAAGGTGTACATGATATTGTTGTTAGAATGAAAAACGAATGTCATGCTTGTTTGCTTCAATGCATAAAAATCAACACTAATATGAATAGTATTGTCATGCTTTCTTGCTTACATTCGTCGGCTTATCATT
>NW_021553244.1:0-618 GCF_001605985.2 Dendrobium catenatum
GAGAGAGAGAGAGAGAGAGAGAGCTGAATATCTGTATTTGCATTAAAATGAAGTTAAACAAAATACAAATAGAAACCTCAACTGTAACATATATCCTATCACTATCCTCCTTTAGCAATGACAAAAGTGCTAAAGGGAATTCATCATTATTCACATCAAAGAAAATAAAGTTGCTAGCTAAAGCAAATGGGGCATAGTAATTAACTGCACGGTTAATGGCCCTTGGTATAGACTGAAATAGCACCTTATTAAACTTCATGAGGAACGAGAGGTCCGGTCCCTCCACCTTGCGGTGTACTGGACGTCTCCCATCATTCAAATTCTGCATCCATTGAATTGCATTAACCCAATCCCCTTCAATAATGATCCCGTCCACATTCAGCATCCAATCCAAAATAAGTTCCCTGATAGTAGCCGCAGCCAGGAGTTCAGCATCAAAAGCGTTCCAGTGCTCTGTACATCTCCCAGCAGCAAACACAAGTTTTCCAAGATGGTCACGGGCAATCATTCCTAATCCAGCCTGATTAGAGGGCATTAAAGCTGCATCAAAATTGAATTTAAGCCATCCTTTGGGGGGGGGGGCATACACCACTGCCACCTCCCAATCAATTTCATTAG
>NW_021553245.1:0-271 GCF_001605985.2 Dendrobium catenatum
TGAAATGAGTCTAATGGGAGATTTGAGTTACTTTCTAAGCTTTAGCATTAAGCAAAATGAGGAAGGTATATTTCTTAATCAGTCGAAGTATGTTAAGGACATCCTTAAAAAGAATGAAATGAATAATGCTAAAACTGTCAGTACATCTATGAGTTCCTTAGTACAGTTGTATAAGAACCAACAACAACGACGACGACAACATCAAGCCTTTATCCCACTACGTGAGGTCGACTTCATGAATCCTTTTTCTCCATTGTGTCCCATTAAAAGT
>NW_021553246.1:0-337 GCF_001605985.2 Dendrobium catenatum
ATGCCCTAATGAAAGAATTCTTCCCACAAAAGAAAAAAGCAAGGCAAAGCTAAAGTTTAAATGGGAAAATAATGAAAAACACAAAATCTCATGGGCAGACATGGTGTCTGAAGAATCAGACCAGGAAAGAGATAATGGTTAAAAATGGCTATTTTTTTTCTTATTTTTTGGTTTTTGTTTTTCCTTTGTTTTCATTTTTTTCTTTTATTTTTTTATTCATATTTTTTTCCAACACACACACTCACCTTTTTTAAAAAATGAAAAATCTACTTCCTATTTTTTCTTGAAATCTTTGGTAACTTGTGTTTGACTTCTCTAAAACAGACAAAGGAAGAAA
>NW_021553247.1:0-346 GCF_001605985.2 Dendrobium catenatum
TCTTCCTTCGCTCGCATTTGTGTTAGAATCGACCTCTCAAGACAGCTTATTCCGGGAGTTTGGATTAATGGCATCCACGGCCGTTTCTTTCAAAAGGTGGAATATGAGGGGTTAACGAATTTCTGCTTTGACTGCGGATTTATTGGACATATCAAAGGTAGCTGCTCCACCAAGCCTCAAAGCCAAAGCCCGCCACAAGAGACCAATGCAGCTGGCCGAACCACCCAACCCGAGAGACATCCTCCAGCTGCTCCCCCCACTAGCCCGAAGAATCAAGCCAGGGACGAGCCCAACGGAGGTGAGGACCCTGAGAGCAAGTCTTTTGGGGCTTGGAACTTGGTCACCC
>NW_021553248.1:0-2862 GCF_001605985.2 Dendrobium catenatum
GCGCCTCGCCATGAACATGGCGCCGTAGGTGCGCCGCACCGCGCCGTGCGCCATGGCTTCACTTGTTGCACCAAGTGTACCTAGGATCAACAATCCCAACTTCATGATAATCATTATCATTCATAAACTTCATCATGTTCAAGGGACCTTGTGAGAAAACAAACTTTCTCTCTCCTTTCTTATCATCCTGAGCCAAAATACAATTGAAATCCCCTTCAACAACAGACGGAATTTTCCTTCGAGAATACTCCTGAACACATTCCCATAGCCATCTTCTCTTATGAGCCTCCTTGCTACCATAAACCGTAGTAATCATCCACACACCTTTATTGAAGACATTAAGATCCCCAATAACACATTGATCTGATGTCTTCACCACAGAAAAGGATGCCATATCCGACCTCCATAAAACCATCATACCACCATAAAGCTCTTCTGAAGGAAGAAGGAAGAAATCCCAACCAGGAGCCATCATTCTTTCAAAGGAACCTCTATCAAGAGAGGTGATCTTAGTTTCTACCAGTCCCACAAAAAAAAACCTTGTAATCTTTTATAATTTCCTTCATATAAAGAGATGCCTCTCTCTTCTTGGCCCCTCTACAATTCCAGAAGGCTATAGATTTCATTTAAAAATTTTTGGGGGAAGAGCCCCCTTCTCTTCTCTTATTTCCCCATCAAAAATTCTACCACGGGGATTGTTCTTAATAGGACCTAAGGCCCTAAGCTCTTTTGCAAGCTTACATTTAATCAATTCCCCATTAGAACCAATCTCCTTCTCTTTCTCCACACCACACAACCTCCCCTCACTGCCTTTATTTCCTCCACCTCTATCAGAAATCCCACCTCCATCAGCCACATCTCCATCCCAATTATTTTCACAACCAACAGAATTTGTGTTATTCACTTCAACTCCTTCCCTTTCCACCTCCTCCCCATTCAAAACATCAAACTTGTTCATATTTGCTGGAATAAAAGATTTATCATTATAAGGAAACATACCAACAACTTCAACTGCAGGCTCTGCATTATCAATGTTCTTCACCACGGCATCCTCAATTGCATCAGGCTGCAACCCGTGAACAAGCATATCCTATTCCACGGCTATTTCCCCCTCCTCCAGTTGATTAACCTTAGCATTAGAATCCAACTCCTCAACAGCATCCAAGTTCTGAACAGCAATTTTCACTTCAGCATTCTTCCCGTGAGCTTCCTTGGTCTTCTTCTACTGTTTTTTACAACATTCGGTTTTTCCTTTAGCAGACCAGGTCTTCTACTATTCCTCCTGTTAACCATGATCCATGGTCCATATGTAGAATCAGTGTCCACCTCTTGAACCTTTCCCACCTCCTTTACTTGCCTTGACTTTCCATCATCTACAATCCTCTCCATTGCACCATATTTCTTTAGTTTGCAATCAGTTTTCACATGTCCTATCAATCCACAATCATAACAAAATGTGGAGATTTTCTCATACTCAAACCTCTGAAAAAACCTCCTAGATATACTCTCCACCCAAACTCCTAAGGGAAGACGTTGATCAAGCTTGACTCTCACACAAACTCTTGCAAATTTCATTTCCCCCCACTGAAACATGTTTCCATCCATCATTAGAGGTTTGCCGACCGTTGAAGCAATCCTTGCCACATTTTGAATTGATATTCCTATCACTGTCGAAGGAATTATATTTAGATGAATTGAATATAATTGATATTCCTATCACTGTCGAAGGAATTATATTTAGATGAATCTAATCATGATATAGCTGCCAATTCTGCTTCTAATCTGGTGACAAGGCACTTGAATGGATGTTGATTGTTAAGTTCCTCAATAAAGGAAAGTGTTGATTTAGATCTATACCAAACATATTAGGACTTAAGGGTCCTTGTCTTGCCCCTCTAATTTGAGAGGCTCAACAAGAGGTCAAAGCTATGTATGACAAACTCTAACAACTCTTTTCATAGTACTTATAGGTGTTGTTTAGTTTATGTTTTCTAGGTGTAAAGTAAATGGATTGTAGGAATTTTATTTTTTTTAATTGTTTGATATAAAGTAAAATTTATTAAATAAACTTTATAAGTATTTTAAATGCCTCAAAATAGAGTTTACTTGCAAAAACAAAATGTTGAATTCAATGATTTTCTTATTACCTGGTTCACATTCTTTACTCGTGTATTTGAAAACCATCGCAAGCCCATCGTGGTAATAATAATCATAAATGCACTATCGGAAGTTGGAGCCTCATGCCAAGAAAGGCATTTGCCTCAACTCCCGCTACCTTCTAATAATGATGCTTTCAGACGTCACCACTTCGTTTCCCTTTTACTGTTGTTGCTTGCATTGTACCATTGGACCTAGTCTCTTAACTTCACAGCTTTTGCACTAGGACATCATTGTTGAATTTTACCCTCACTACCCCTAGTAGTCTTTTGGTAACCTTCGCACGATTATGTAAAATTCTAGCTTTGGTGACAACTATGCTTACATTATTAATAAATTGAGAAAATTTTATTTCATAACAAATGAACTGATGAAGCATAAATTTATTGATAAGTAGAAGTAACTCATGCAACCAATCAATCAATATTATCAGGAGTTTCATTTTTTATTTCTTTGGCTACAAATTCATACTCCTAGAAGCCTTAAGCTTTTAGAGTATTTTTGAATGCGGTTAATTTAAATTTTCTTGTGAGGTCACCAAGTCTTTGCTTTGATGCCTTTACCGTAATAAAGCATAAATCATTCATCGAAGTGGAGGAACCCTTATTGTTATATTTTAGTGATTCATCATGCTCTACATTTTATACCAAACCAAATAGATGAGATAGTTTTCCTGCATTTATTTTATAAGCAATGAAAGAATTC
>NW_021553249.1:0-349 GCF_001605985.2 Dendrobium catenatum
ATATTTTGAACATCGTACTGTACGAACCTGATCGTATCGTACGATGAACAGAGACAAAGTTTGATAGTCCCGGATATCGTCCTGGACAATCTCTTATTTTTTGTCTAATCGTACTGTACGATAGTGATCATACCATATGATGAACAGAGACGACATCTGGTCGTCCAGACCATCATCCTGTATGAATAGTATTTTGTAGATCATACCGTACGATATTATTTCGTACAGTACAAATTGTTTTTAACTGTTCATACATCTTTGTACCAGGTCGAAATCTGTTTATGGAGATTGTATTGTACGATGTTGAATCGTACTATACGAACAGTAACGGATACTTTTGAAAAAAGAG
>NW_021553250.1:0-302 GCF_001605985.2 Dendrobium catenatum
TGTAATTTTTGGTAATCGGCCAGGACGATCTTGGATCAGCCTGGACGATATTCACAATTATTCCTTAATTAATTAGATAAATCAAGAAAGTAATTATAGATGATTGATATGATCATATCGTCCTGGACGATCACAGAATCGACTAGGATGATCTATTCAAAAACCTTAGTTACTTCTGGACGATAAATATCAGACAGCTTGAATTCAAGGCGGATCTCTGGACGATTTTCCTCTGATTTGAACTGATAGGCCGGGACGATCGTGATATCGGCCTGGACGATCAAGCTAATTTTAAATCGTCC
>NW_021553251.1:0-218 GCF_001605985.2 Dendrobium catenatum
CCCAAAAAAAAAAAAACTATTTTCTTTGACTTATAGTTTTTAACCTTTCCAGATTTTTTGTAGTGCTCTTTCTCCCATCTATTGATGAGTAAGGTTTTGTTTGAGATAGCTTTTTTAGTATTTTTTTAAAAAAGCTGTTTTTAAAAGCAGTAAGAAAGCCATTTATGTTTTTTTTTTAATAAATTTTTTAGAGGCAATGATGAAGCAAATAGTCATGC
>NW_021553252.1:0-264 GCF_001605985.2 Dendrobium catenatum
CATTAAACTATATTTCTCTACCGCCGTGAATATTCCAAGACGCAACAATAATAATTTTAAAATTACCTTTAAGAAAAACTACACCCATCCCAAATAGACCCTAAAGCATCATAGTGGGAATTTTGAAAAGCAAATTCTTTTCTTTTGGACTTTAGTTGAATTGGCAAATTAATTTGTTGTGTGATAAACATTCACAATGGCAAAAAGAGAGCTTAGCATTAGGTTGTTGATTCCAACTTATCGTTTTAACTTTTAGATTTTTAT
>NW_021553253.1:0-295 GCF_001605985.2 Dendrobium catenatum
GGCATTTATCAGATAGAAATTTAATATCAAAATCTTTATCACACAATTGACTAATGCTAAGTAAGTTATGCTTCAAACCATCAACTAGTAAGACATTTCCAATTAAAAAATTTTTAGCATTACCAACAATACCTGAGCCTATCACCTTTCTGATAGTGTTGTCTCCCAACGTTACTTTGCCTCCAATTTTTTTCTCCAGTAGGATGAAATTTTTCATATCTTCAGTCATGTGTAGCGAGCAGATCAACTATTGTTTTTAAACAAAATGAGTTTGAACTATCAATGCAATCAAGGT
>NW_021553254.1:0-396 GCF_001605985.2 Dendrobium catenatum
CTTCATTTTTTCAACGCTAAAGTTTTGCATGCTCATGTATTGATTTTTTGCCGTCCATTGCAAACATATCATGCAACTTCTTCAAGAACCCGTCCATCTATGGCTAGGGTTTTAGTTGAAGTTGACATAACTAAGAAACATGTTAATGAAGTTTGGGTTGGATCTAAAGCTTTTGGTTACTTACAAAATGTGGATTTTGAAAAAGTTCCTTATTTATGTAAACTTTATAAAACTCATTGTCATGCGGTTTCTGATTGTTTTAAATTACATCCGGAGCTTAAAAAAGTTTCCAATAACTCCACTGGAAAGGTGGCCACTACAGTTACTTCCAACAAGAAGGTTGATGTCCTGATTCCTTAGAATAAGGATGACACCCCTTCCACTGTTGAGAATGTT
>NW_021553255.1:0-293 GCF_001605985.2 Dendrobium catenatum
GTGATGTTTTTAGTTATTTATGTGAACTTGTTTATTTCTATGAAGATGGATATTTAATTTTTCTGAGTATATATTGAAGTTGTTTATATCTGTTATGTGTATAACTGTCATTTGGAAGTGGTTTCGTATAGGTTTGTAAGTATGAAAATTTGATTGTTGGATGGGAAGATAATTTTTTTTTTGTCAATACTATAGGTTGTCGGCGGATTATGCGTCGGAAAGTCGACAAAAATGACGATACAATGAACTGGATCGAGCAAGCCGGCGTCTTTGGGTGCGCCGGAAATTACCGA
>NW_021553256.1:0-614 GCF_001605985.2 Dendrobium catenatum
CTATGCAATCTTGAACTTGGCTTCTTCATGATTGTCGAGTCTTCGATTCCCAAGTAGTCCCAGAGAAATAGTGTTTGTCAATCATCAAAACATAAGCCATGAAAAAATAGATTTGCAACATATCAAAATCCCTTAAACCATTAATGATGTTTGACTTATATTTTTTCCTACATAGGAATAACAAGTTAGTGAAAAAGGATTATGCATATATATCATCTATTTTTACTAATAAATATCCAAATAAAAACTATAATTATTAATAAAATAATTATTGAGAAATATTAATCAAATTAAATAAATTAATAGAGTCTTTGCAAAATCTGTCTAATAATGATTCCCTTATTCTCAACGTTCTGGATCATCCTACTAATATTGAATTAGAAATATCTTATTTTTATAGTTTATAAGAATAAAATTTAAAGAAAAACAGTGATCAAGAAGAAAGCCAATCTGACACATCTTCCCTTGCAGAGGTAGCTAAAATCAACCTTTACAGTGGTAAGGTTCTACCTCTATGAGCTTTAGCTCCTAAAAAAGGAAAGGAAATTATAAATAATATAGAAACTTCAAATCAACTTTAACTAGTTTAAAGTTTAGATTTTATAAATCTTGAA
>NW_021553257.1:0-286 GCF_001605985.2 Dendrobium catenatum
ATGCAATTTATATTAAATATCTCACATAATTTTTTTGCAAAAGAAGTGTACTTCTCACTTTATAAAGGGTTCAAGGAAGCATCTTCAAACTCCCCTTATGATGTGGGACTAAAAAAGTTGCATACTTGCATGAATAGTTTAGAATGTTAATTTGGGCTTATTTGGGCTAGATGGGCTTCAAATTTTTGCTTAGTTGGGCTACAAATTTGGATGATATGTATTATAAATTTACTATAATATATATTATAATAATTTTATTATAAAATATTAATATTATGAATTTATA
>NW_021553258.1:0-245 GCF_001605985.2 Dendrobium catenatum
CGAGGAGGAGCTTCTTCCTTTTCTTTCTTCTTGGGTCCCCTCTCAAGAGAAATGAGGGGTCTATTTATCAATTTTTGGAGTGGCATGTCCCGCAAATAGGTGAGAGATCAATGGTAAATGAGGAGTGGTTGGATGGACGGACGATATTGAATCTCTTGATCATGCACCGTTTGTCAGACATTTGAAGGCCTTAATGATGTCGGAATTTGGAGATCTTGGGCTCATTGTATTTATCTCATCGAGCC
>NW_021553259.1:0-1054 GCF_001605985.2 Dendrobium catenatum
TATTTATTCTAGATGTCACACTAGAGCTTTCATTTAGCAGATCTCCAAAAGCTCATTTGGGTGTCACGCTATGATTTTCATTTAGTAGATCTCCAAAGTTTTGTTTGGATGTCACATTAAGATTTTCTCTCTCAATAGATCTCTTCGATATATCAATAAATGGTTGAGATATTGATTTCTTTTGCCCTCTGTTCTGTGATACGGACAATAATGGAGAATTTCCTGATTTGTCTTTATTGATTTGTCAGGTGATTTTTGTACCTTCAGCCCTATGCTTTCTGCTTTGGCGGGCTTGTTGAAGGAGTAGATGTCGATGACCTAAATCCTTAAGTTTGTATTAGGTCGATGGAGAAAAGTCATCGGTCCAGAGCTTTGTGCATAGCGGACTTGTTGATGACGGAATCCACTTAGTTCAGCCTTGAGCTTTGTGTGAACTTTGGGATAATTTCTTCGGTCCTTTGCTTTGTGCTTTGACGGACTTGTTGAAGAAAGATTCCTTTGATCCTCACTTTGTGCTTTACGGATTTGTTGAAGGATTTGCAGGTTCTTGATTCAGTTGGTAGTACCGAACGTAGGTAGTATCTTGATCCTTAACCACTTGAGAAGACTTTAATCCGAATCACTTGATTTCGTCAGATCGGGAGAGCTAGAATTTGATAGCTCTTTATCCTCTGGTTTCTGAGATGGGGGTTCCTCTACTACGGCTTTTTTTATGGCTTGTTGAGTAGATGGAGCTGCCAGCGATCCGGCTATATTTGGGCTTGTTGAATCCGACCTCTTACACCTATTCAGGCTTCAGACTTGAGCTATGGGAATTGCGCTTCTCAATGCTGATTTCACTGAAGTTGACATATATGGAGTCATCTTTTGTGGTTGAAGATTTTGGAGCCTACGAACATTCAGTAGTTGCTCGAGAATCATCCTTCCATTGGAACTTTGATTCTCCAGTCATTTAAGAGAATTTTGCATACTACGATCACTTGAACTGGTTGAGTCAAATTTGCCTTCGTTCTTTCTTCAGTCCCTACTGACGGGTTGATGAAGTGGGGGTTCC
>NW_021553260.1:0-270 GCF_001605985.2 Dendrobium catenatum
CATAATTGGCATGTAAATCTTAGGCGATGTTTCATTGATGTGATAGTGTAACTCAAAGGCATGACCCTAAAGCCATGGACAAATTGCTTTAGTTTATTCTTTCAACACAAATAAATTGATTTCATTTCTCTCAAACTTCAATGTTCTTTGCCTTCCATCAATATTTATCATACTACTATCTCCCTTCACCACACTCCAATATCCACAAATTTGAAGACAATGCATCATAAGTTATTAAGATCCATATATGTAAAAACAATCACTTCAAAG
>NW_021553261.1:0-204 GCF_001605985.2 Dendrobium catenatum
TTAAAACAACAACGTAAAACAAATAAACGGTTACTTCTGCTTAGGCTAAGCCACACAAGAGACTAAACCACATCAAAACACTTAGAAGAATTAAAATATTGCATGATTAGTAGTTTCCAACTTAACCAAACTATAACAATGAGGACTGGGAGCAAAGAAGTAACAAATCCTATGAATACTAATGGATGGCAATAAGTAGACACA
>NW_021553262.1:0-284 GCF_001605985.2 Dendrobium catenatum
ATACGATCATATCGTCCTGGACGATCACAGGATCGGCGATGATCTATTAAAAAACCTTAGTTACTTCAGGACAATAAATATCGGCCAGCTCGAATTCAGGGCGATGCTCTGGACGATTTTCCTTTGATTTGAACTAATCGGCCGGGATGATCGTGAGATCAGCCTGGATGATCAAGCAAATTTTAAATTATCCCGTCTGCATTCAGGGCGATGCTCTAGCTGATCTTCTGATATTTGTACTGATCGGCCAGGCCGATGTTCATATCGGCCTGGACGATATTGTC
>NW_021553263.1:0-305 GCF_001605985.2 Dendrobium catenatum
AATAACAATGGTCATGTATCCTCCATTTCAACCTTAATAGGCCTAATCAAACTCCAAAATTTCGAGATCCTATCATCTTCATCAGCCAGCTTTGTAAGTGATTCTGACTCAAGCCGAAATGTTACTAATTTACTGGGGCAGCATCCAACTTTGAAGATTTCGACAAGCTTGCTAACTCATCTCAAGTGAGTGGCATGTGGAGGGCCTTCCACATTTTTTGCCTAGGAGATCATAGAAGAGCTACTCTAAAGTTCAAGGTTCCTGGACTTGAGAGCTACCGTTGAATTATTAATTTTGCTTAGGAG
>NW_021553264.1:0-2111 GCF_001605985.2 Dendrobium catenatum
TAATTTCGATCGTAACTCCTAGTAGTTTCACATCAGAATGCTTCCTTTTTAGCAAATTGAAATTTGAAAACTCTTTATAGTGGCCAGTTGCTTGGCCCCTTCATGCATTATTTTGGAGTTTGAAATTTCATCTTTAAAATTTTTGGGGATCTTGTAAAAAAATGTAAGAATTATGCAGAGCTCTTAAATCAATGTTAAAAATAATCCAAAAAATTGATGGTAACGGGATCCTTTTGGATTAATCCCCCATTTGAGTTTCTTTGTGTTTTTTTTTTGTCCTTACTATTACATTGTCTTAGGCTTTTTTTATTTCTTCAATATGCCCTTATGCTGAATATTTTTCTTTTCAAACATAATCGTAGTTTTATGATTAATGTTTCTGGTATTTTAAGTAAAGCTTATATTTTAATTATCATCGTGACTATTGAAGTAGCTTCATCTGAGAGAATAAAAGGTGACCATATATTCTTCCCTGAATCTCATTTTATTTATTTTGCCTTGAATCACAGTGATTTATTGATTATCTTTTGATTATAGCATTCATGATGTATTTCTTCTGAAAGGATCCAAGTCATGCATTTTCACTTTGAAAAAATTTCCTTTTCTAGGGGTTACATGTTGGGGTAACAGCTGGTCACATAGGTCATGACAAGACTATTTGTTTAGTAGACAAGCTGTTTTAATGGCTTCTACTTAAAAAATGCTGTGAATCAAAAGTCAATGTTGAACTTGTCAGTCGGGATAACTATTAAGCAAAATAATTATCTATATAATTCGTTGTGTAAACCAAATGTGTCGGGCAAATATATTAGTATGGATTTTATGTTAGGATGATCAAGAACTATATGAGATCATGATTCTATATTAATGAGTGCTTATAGGCTTTCAAGATAGCAAATTTTATTCTTTGCTCTAAGAATGTTGATGCCTTATGGTAAACTTATTTTTTTAAAATAGATTGTTCACCCTCATGATCTTCTTATCTTAACTGTCTAATCGGGGCATAAGAGTTCTCAGTTAATTTCTTATGGAAATTTTTTAGGATTCAGATGAAATCTTAATTTTCCTTTGTATTCATTATTCATGTATGGTTAGGCTAACTAAGTTTTTTTAAAAAAATTTGGGAAATATATTATGGTATCTTATTAGTATAACATGGAAAGTTAGGATTCATTTTACTTAGGATTGAATATGTTTATAGCACTTTTTCCAACATATATAATGAAAAACCTCTCTTTGAAGTACGAGTCGCAACCTCAAATTCTTAAAGATCTCATACCTCTACTTGTGTGTCCATATTTTGATTAAGGTTTATTAATTACTAAGTGTGTGCATAAAATACATTTTTGATTTAAAAATAGAAATTACTTTCTAAAATGAAAATTTAAAATCTATGACAAATGTTTGCAAGAAAATTTGAGATTATAATGAAGCTGATTACATGTTATTTTATCTTCGTTATGATGTTTTTTATATTATAAAGTCAAGGAATTTTATTCCTCAAACTCATATAAATTGTTTAAAAATTTTGGACTAAATTTCTTTGTTAATAATTTTCCTTCTAATATGAACATTAGGACAATCATTATTGAAGATTTGATACATATAGAGTTGTATGCAAAGCTCTAAAAGTTTCCTGCAAGTGTCTTTGTGAGTGGAGTTTCTACTTCCCCACCAACATCACTAATTTCATTTTTTTCCACTAGTTATAGCACTAGCTCTAAATGTATATTACTTTTTATTTGTCTAAGTAGGCTACATTGGCTTTCTCAGGCTAGCATTATTATTTCATTTGTGGCTATCATTAGATGATTAATGTGTGATATACTATGTTGCACCGATACGGATATGGCAACACGGATTCAACATGATATTGATACTGGACACGTCAATTCTTAAAAATATAGGATACGGGTACGGCGCGGATACAATATTATAATTTATAAATCATACATAAAAATTAAAAAAACAATCAAAGCATAATATTTGAAATTACAAAAAAATTGAAACTAACATAATTTGTAGCCTTGTAGCTTAAAATTTCAAAATAAAAGTAGCATTAAATGTCTAGTATGACAACAAAAGCATAAACATAAATTGTCTAGCACATG
>NW_021553265.1:0-249 GCF_001605985.2 Dendrobium catenatum
CGCATTTCACAATATGTAGATCAAAGGAAAAGGAGAATAAAGGAAAGAAGATGAGAGATATAAACAGCGAGAGAGGTAAGTGTTCTTGTTGATCCAAAGCAGATGTGCACGACGAACACCACGAAACCACGGACCAAGAATCTGCCACAGAAGGAGAAGAGAGTAAACCGTCGACAGATCGAGGAGATCTGTAGAGAAGAAAACGATATTAAGAAACGGGAAACCCTAGACGAAGCAGCGAAGGAGAGG
>NW_021553266.1:0-616 GCF_001605985.2 Dendrobium catenatum
GAACATTAGAAATGATTTGATTAGCATACATTTTTATTTCCTTGTGCTTAGAATCATTTCTCCCTTTCCACAGGAACCAAATAATAACAATAGGCAATAAGTTCTGAATATGGCCTTTCCTAGCAATCAACCACGTTTTAATCATCCCAGCTAAATCACAATCAAAACTGAAAGTAATAATACCAGCCAAATTAAAATAATGATGCCACACTCTCCTAGCTATAGAACCATTCACAAAAACATGCTGGATGGTCTCAATGTTAGAACAACACTGGCACTTAGAGGGGAAAATAAAGCCTTTCTTCCATAAAAGGTTATCAACAGGTAAATAACCTTTCAAACATCTCCACGTTAATATAGAATAAGATAGAGGAATATTATTGTGCCAAATAAAATTAAACAAATTAGAACTATCACTTTTAACTCTAAACTCCTCCCAAACTTTATTAATATTGAAACTACCCGAAAAAGCCAATTTAAAAACAATTTTATCCTTCTGGTTCAGCTGAAGAGGAATATGCAAAATTTGGTCAACAATATCATAAGGCACATAGTCCCGTAATTTATTAATGTCCCAATCCCCATTAAGAATAAATTCCTCAACTTTACTATTAAC
>NW_021553267.1:0-384 GCF_001605985.2 Dendrobium catenatum
ATAGTTGGAGATATTCACCTAACTATTCTTTGGTTATTTCTATGGGTCGCCAACAGACATAGAATTGTAAGATTGGAACATCGGCACTAGTTATTAGATTTACAAAAAAAATCATAAAGAAGTTCAAAATTAAAGGGAAAAGCAAGGGTAAGCAAGAATTACAAAGTGGTGGATGCTAAAAGATTGAGCACTTGATAGTTTAGGGATTGTTTGTCCATGACCTTAGATTTGTTGCTTCATCCATAAGACTTAATCAACACAGCTTTCTATAGAAATATATTTTGCCTCAGCGGTGGATAGGACTACTACATTTTGCTTCCCATTTGACTAGGAAACTAATGATTGGCCTATGAATTAATATATTCTTCATTTGCTTTTTATATC
>NW_021553268.1:0-679 GCF_001605985.2 Dendrobium catenatum
GGCTTCCGTTATTTGCGAGTTAGAATTTTTTCCTGCTCGAATTAGCACCCCTCATCGTGTGCAGAAGCTTACGGGATTTCTTTCTCTCCCTCCGGCTTACTGACGATTGAGGCTTCTGATATTTGCGAGTTGGAATTTTTTCCTGCTCGAATTAGCGCCCCTCCTCGCGTGCAGAAGCTTACGGGATTTCTTCTCCTTTTGAGCGGAGGTTTGCTGGCGATGGACGATCGAGTTGAAGCCCATTAGCAGTCAACGATCGAGTGTGGAGCCAAAGGAGAGAGTTCGAGGGTGCGTTGCAAGTAGAAGTCCAGCGAGAAGCCGATGAAGAGTAGTTGTCTGCTGACGAGCAGAAGTCCGAAGACAAGGAGAAGTAAGACGTCGGGTAGAAGACCGACGAAAGTTCGTCGATGAGCAGAAGTCCGATGACGAGTAGAAGTTCAACTTCGGGTAGAAGACCGACGAAAGTTCGTCGACGAGCAGAAGTCCGACGACGAGTAAAAGTTCAACGTCGGGTAGAAGACAAATGAAAGTTCGTCGACGAGCAGAAGTCCGACGACGAGTAGGAGTCCGCTGATGAGCAGAAGTCCGATGACAAGGAGAAGTCCGACGTCGGGTAGAAGTACAACGTTGGGTAGAAGACCGACGAAAGTTTGTCGATGAGCAGAAGTCCGACGACGAG
>NW_021553269.1:0-286 GCF_001605985.2 Dendrobium catenatum
TATCTGGAACTTTGTGGCGGTTTTAACCGCTGCAAAGCTCCAGACTAGTGTCTGTTATAACCGCTACAAGTAATGAAAAAAATGATATCCAGTAATGTGGCGGTTTAAACCGGTACTTTTCTGGAGCTTTGCAGCGGTTAAAACTGCCACAAAGTTCCAGATTTTTTTTTTTTTTAAAACGTACCCCGAATGTCCACCGAAAACACAATTGTAGCGTGACTCCTGGGAAGAATAATAACTAGTTTTAAATACAACAGTGATTACATCCCCATCAAAATTGTTAAGC
>NW_021553270.1:0-205 GCF_001605985.2 Dendrobium catenatum
AAGCTTTCTCTTGATGATAAACGACAAAATAAAAATTGATAAAGTGATAAAATAGCTTTGGTCTAAACACATGCGAGAGGTTGAGATCATTAAATAGTCAAATAAATCTTACTTTGCATACATGGATTGTTCCAACAGTAAATTCAAATACTAACAATAAGATTAGTTTATGAAAGATCCCTCACACAACTCTTCTAATTGCTAG
>NW_021553271.1:0-298 GCF_001605985.2 Dendrobium catenatum
TTGAGAGCAAGAGTGTGAAACCCTTAAACTCTTAAGTTATTTTGAAAAAAAAAAATGTGCTGTTAGTACGGACGAACCGTTACTACGAACTGAAGAAAATATTGAAAATCTGTATGGTTAGTACGGACGAACTGCCTGTACGAACCTGTTCGAACAGAGTAAAGTGCAGGTTCGTCTATACGAACCGGAGTTCGTCGGGACGAACCGTCGGGACGAAATTTTTCCCGAGAGCAAAATTGGAATTAATTTTTTTCTGTACGATCCGTGTCCAGAGGAGATCGTCCCGAGACGAACGAAG
>NW_021553272.1:0-223 GCF_001605985.2 Dendrobium catenatum
AAGAGGAGTAAGAAGAAGAGAGAGAGAGAGAGAGAGGAGAGGGAGATAGATAGATTGAGTGATAGAGAGAAATAA
The DNA here is from genome assembly GCF_001605985.2 of Dendrobium catenatum. Classification (NCBI taxonomy): domain Eukaryota; kingdom Viridiplantae; phylum Streptophyta; class Magnoliopsida; order Asparagales; family Orchidaceae; genus Dendrobium; species Dendrobium catenatum. Next base: position 76 of record NW_021553272.1, read on the forward strand.
AAGGAGAGAGAGTGTGTGAGTGAGTGAGAGAGAGAGAAAGATAGAGAGAAAGAGAGAGAGAGGGAGAGAGAGGGAGAGAGAGAGAGAGAGAAAGAGAATAGAGTGACAGGGAAGATAGAGAGAGGAGAGGGAGATAGAGAGAGATAAT
>NW_021553273.1:0-295 GCF_001605985.2 Dendrobium catenatum
GCCGGTCCAGTTCTATAAGCGACGGACGCAGAGGAGCTGCGCGGAAGAGAGAGGGAGCCAGGGAGTGGGGTCCACTTGCAATTCAAACATGGGTTAAGTGTTTTTGGAGGGAGAAGGAAGGGTAGAGTAGTCCTTTTGCTTTTAATTTAAATTAGATTGTATTAATAGGGAGTTATGAGGGGATTAGGTTTTGGATCTTGATTTTGAATGAGTTTTGTCTTCTAGGTTTTCTTGCTTGGGCTCTTGGCGTTGCCGGAGATTGTTGGAGAGTTGTTCTTCCTCTCGAATTGAAGAA
>NW_021553274.1:0-290 GCF_001605985.2 Dendrobium catenatum
ATGCAATCCATTCAGTAATCGGTGTTAATATACAAAGGAATGTGCTCGATCATCCCTACAAATCACTGTAATAAATTTATACACAAAGGACACTACCTGTAAGCAAATGTTGAAAAGACTACGACAAAGACGGACTTCAACGAGCCATCATGAAAGACTCGTCGAACGTCTAAAATACCCCCGCATACGTGCACAGTAGTTTGTATACACATAGGTACACTAAAAGGGGTAAAAGCAATCACGACACCCGCATAGGCCCCGGCGAGCGTGTTATTGGTACACACGTGACG
>NW_021553275.1:0-241 GCF_001605985.2 Dendrobium catenatum
GAATCATCAAAACTTCATAAGTTTCAAAAAATGTAAAACATGCAAATAGCAACTATCTTAACAATCTCTACCTTTTTGATGATGGCAAAATAATTATTGTTTGTATGGTTTCAATTTAAACAAATCTCCTAATATTCCCCTGAATTGATGAATACATGAAAATAAGGAGGCATTTTGAACCATTTAAAAAAAATAAACTAGAGAAAACTAGAGAAAACAAAACATTCAAACACATACAAAC
>NW_021553276.1:0-235 GCF_001605985.2 Dendrobium catenatum
ACAGGATGAGAAACAATAAATAAAATCATTAAAATTGTTGTGTCCAGAGTATTCGCGGCGGTAGAGAAATATAAAGTTTAATGTCTTAGCGTTGTACGAAAATTCGGCATGCAATCAGATAAGAGAGAGTGTCTAGCATTTATGAGACACCAAGAATTTTTATGTGGAAAACCCCTGAAAAGGGGGAAAAACCACGGGACATAGCCCAGTTTGATTGCAGTCGATTACAAATGAG
>NW_021553277.1:0-313 GCF_001605985.2 Dendrobium catenatum
ACTTATTTAAAATGTTATGTTAAGTGTTATTTTGGATTAAAATTTTCTTATACATTTGATTTATGTTATATGTCTTCGTATCAGTCTCATCAATCTTATCATTCCAATTATCAAAGAATAAAAATATATATAGAAAATAAACTTAACCTAAAAGTTTTGTTCAGCCACACACCATTGGTCATGACTCCTCAATTTATTTCAAGAACAAACAACTAAAATCAATGCAAGATAATATAAATAGCTTATAATCATTCAATCCAAATCAATATAAAAATGTAACAATAACATTAACTAGAACTCAATATAAATTGTG
>NW_021553278.1:0-317 GCF_001605985.2 Dendrobium catenatum
ATATATATATATATATATATATATATTAAATTGGTGTCATTACGCATCTTTTACTTTTGGCATCATTGGCTACTTTTTTTTCTTTATTTTTTGTAGGCTGGATTCTTTTCAAAAACTCTTAAATTTTCTTAGTTGTGAGTATATCTTCCAGATATTAGAGAAGAAAAACCCACTCTCTAATATAAGGAAGAACAAACTACAAAATAGAATAAAAACCATATGAGAGATGCATTGACAGGATAACAAAAAATCTTGAAGTAACATATAGACTTTGACTATTATAATATAAGATGGATTGCTGTAGCAAGGTAGAAAAG
>NW_021553279.1:0-319 GCF_001605985.2 Dendrobium catenatum
AATTATTTGATGGTACGTTCAATAAAATAACAGAGAGAGGAAGGAAACGAAGAGGGGATTTAATGGTTGGAAATTAAAGTAAATGTCAGAATTCAATTATGCAGTACCTTTGTATAGTTTTTTCACCAATACAATGATGACATGATGAACCTTTTTATTTTCTTTTTCTTTTTTACAAATTTAAGTTAAGGCCAGTTCCAATTTCTCAACAGTAACAAGTCATTTACAGTACTCTTTTTAAGATTCTCAATATAACTTTCTTATTATTTTAGTTTTTAAATCACAATTAGAAATATTAATAAATGATCCGACCCTTTAA
>NW_021553280.1:0-1367 GCF_001605985.2 Dendrobium catenatum
TTGTCTAAGTGGACAAATTTGAATCCACCTTAGCTAATAGAGGGCTTTGTGCCCTATCGATCATAAGCTATTGATTCATATCTCAAGAATTTGATGCCAATAAGGAACGTATTGGCTCTGGTCATAACCGATATTTGTGGTGCCATTTGGCGGCAAAACCACTCGGTTCAAAGGCCTCCAGACCATAACCTTTTATCCTGCGGTGCCAATTGGCCGCAAAACTGCCGGTTAGAGGACACGTACCACCTCTTTACTGGCAGGAGATTGTTTGAGAATGGATCTTAATGATATTTTAGACTAGGCATTAACTCTTTGTTAGCTGAAGTAGTTTTTAGTTTGTTCACTCGACAAATTGTTGCGAACGGTGGATGAATTTTGCTTTAAGTGTTTGATAATTGGATTTCAATTTTAAATATTTTTGGGATTTTAGGATTTTGGACTTTGTGGAATTTGGGTGGAGCTTGGAAGGTATTTGAAAATATTTGTGAACCCCTCCGGTTAAGATATTCATTCAACACGGCCATCATCGAGGTGTAGGGTCATTCATTGACTAAACCTTGTCGACCCTATCAAGCTACCGATAGGGGATCGGATTTCATAGGCTTTACGCCCTTGTTTGTGAATTTTTTTATTAAAGGCCTTGAAGGCCTGATATGAACGTATAAAATAAATATTCCAATCACATTCGTGATCATATATTTATCTGAGGGTTTGAACCCTGTCTACTCCTATTTATCTGCTTAGGATGATCGAGTTTCGTAGGATTCGTGCCTTTGTTAGTGAATTCTCTTGATTATAGGCCTTGAAGGCCTAATATGAATGTATTAAAACAAATATACTGGTCATTGTAACCTTATATTTGTTTAATAGTTCAAACCTTGTCAACTCCTATTGATCAAAATAGAATGATCGGGTTCGAACTTGAATTCACTTATAAACCCGCACAGCATCCCTAGACGTCACGTGTGTACCAATAACACGCTCGCCGAGGACAATGAGAGTGTTTGGGGGGGGGGCATTTCATAATTATGCCCTATCCACTCATTTTTATCTGTTTAGGAGGATCAGGTTCAAATTTAATAACCAGAGCAACATCCCTGGAAGTCACGTGCATACCAATAACACGCTCGCCGGGGCCCATATGGGTTTTGTGGTTGCTTTTACCCCCTTTTAGTGTACCTATGTGTATACAAACTACGGTGCATGTGTGTGGTATTCTTGGAATATTTACAGACGTCTTCCGTCCGTTTGCATAGATGTTGCGAATCCGGTGACGTGGCATTATAACTTGTAGATGTCTTCTGTCTTCTTGTATGAGTGTTGAAAATCCGGTGGCATGGCGTAGCAGCTTCTGAATTGAGTAGTTC
>NW_021553281.1:0-3993 GCF_001605985.2 Dendrobium catenatum
TTTTGTTGGTCGCTAATTACCTGTTTTCTTGTAGTGAGGAGTTAAAAACTTAGTTATAGGAATTAATGGATAAGAAATTTATCAGGGCTAGTCATTCCCCTTGGAGTAGACATATACTTTTTGTTAAGAAGAAAGATAGATACATGAGAATATATATTGACTATAAAGAACTGAACAAAGTAACTATTAATAACAAATATCCATTATCACAAATAGATGACTTATTTGATCAGTTAGAAGTTGCCATAGTGTTTTCAAGAATTGATTTAAGATTAGGATATCATCAAGTGAGAGTTAAAGAAGCAGATGTCAATAAGACAACTTTTGGGACTAGATATGGTAATTTTGAGTTTAGAGTCATGCCATTTGGTTTAACAAATGCTCATGCTATCTTTATGGATATGATGAACCAAATTTTGAAAGACTATATAGATAAGTTTATGATTATTTTCATTGATTGCATCTTGGTATACTCAAAAACTGATGAGAAGCATGCTGAATATTTAAGAATAGTTTTAGAGACATTGAAGAAAAATCAGTTGTATGCAAAATATTCAAAATATGAATTTTGGCTAAGAAGTATTTCCTTCTTGGAACATATTATCAATAGGGAAGGAATTTTAATAGATCCATAGAAAGTGAAAGCAATTGTGAAATAGCCTACACCAAAGAATGTTACAAAGGTTCATAGTTTTCTTGGATTAGTAGGATTACAGAAGGTTCATTAAAATATTTTCACAAATTGTTATGGCTTTGTCAAAACTAATGAGGAAAGAGGTAAAATTTTAATGGGTAATTGAATGTGAGAAAAACTTTCAAGTATTGAGAGAGCATCTAACTATAGCACCAGTATTAACACTTCCCTCAAGAATAGAAGGATTTCAAATTTATAGGGATGCATCTTTGAAAGGTTCGGGATATATTCTAATGCAAAATAAAAAGGTAATTGCACATGCATTAAGATAATTGAAGTTCCATGAAAGAAATTATCCCACTCATAATTTAGAGCTGGTTGTAGTAGTATTTGCTTTGAAGATTTGGAGGCATTACATGTATAGGATAAGATGTGAAATTTTCATTGATTATTAGAGATTAAAATATATATTTTCACATAAAGAACTATATTTGAGACAGAGAAGATGGTTAGAGATCATTAAAGACTATGATTTAGTTATTCAGTGTTGTTTAGGAAAAACTAATATTATGGCTGATGCTCTATGTCACAAATCTACAAGAATAATAAATTGGATGGTTACTCAAGAGGTTTAATTAATTAAAGAAATGGAAAAGCTATAATTGGAAAATAAAGATTTTAAGAATATGAAATATTTGCATCAGATGATAATAAAGCCCACTTTAAGTGATAGTATCAAATAAACTCAAAAACTTAATAATGAATATTCTAAATTGTTGGAGTAAGCCTAATCAGGAAAAGGCCAGATCTTTTTGTGGATGTTGATTAAGTTATTAGACCTAAAATATAGTTGTGGGTACCCAGTGATCCAGATTTAAGAAGAGAAATTTGGCAAGAAGCTTATCATGCTGGATACACAATTCATCCAGGTTATACTAAGAAGTATAAAAACTTGAAAGTAATATTTTTGTGGCAAGATATGAAGAGAGACATTGCTAAATACGTAGCTAGAAGTGAAGCATGTCAAATGGTGAAAGCTGAATATCAGTGACCAAGTGGATTACTGCAATCAATACCTATCCTTGAGTGGAAGTGAGAATAAATTGCAATGGATTTTGTTATAGGATTTTCCCAATCTAAATAGGATCATGACAATAATTGGGTGATTATTGATAGACTAACAAAATCAGATTACATTTTGCCTATCAAGCAAATTGATTTAGTAGACAAATTGGCATGCCTATATGTGAAAGAAATTATCAGATTGCATGGTATTTCAAAGGTTATTGTCTCTTATAGAGATGGTAGATTTACTTCTAGGCTGTGAAAAAATATTCATGAAAACTTGAGTACAAATATGCACTTCAGTATAGCTTGCCATCCTCAGACTGATGGTCAATTTAAAAGAACCATTCAGGTACTGGAAGACCTGTTAAGATTATGTGTTTTAGATTTTAGAGGTAGTTGGAAGGATCACCTACCATTGATCGAATTTGCTTACAACAATAACTATTAAGTAAGTATACAAATGGCATAATATAAAGAACTTTATGGAAGAAAATGCTAAACTCTCTTAACTTGGGTTGAGGTAGGAGAAAGATAACTAATAGGTGATGAAGCAATAGAGAAAATTAGATTAATCAGAGATAGATTAAAAGCTGTTTAGGATTGCCAGCAAAAATATTATGACCCCAAGCACAGAGCAGTAGAGTTTGAAGTGGGTCTTTGTATTTTTGAAGGTTAAGCCTGTGAAATGTACAGCTATATTTGGTCAGTGAGGCAAATTGAATCCTAGATATATAGGGCCTTTTGAAATTACTAAAGGAATTGAAAAAGTTGCTTATAAACTTGCTCTTCCAGGAGACATGTCATATATTCATAATGTATTTCACATGTCACTGCTAAGAAAATGGGTTACAGATGCTCATAAAAAAATTTTACATGATAAAATTGATCTATAAAAGAATTTGATATATACTAAAGAACCAGAAAGATTAATATGTTTTGATACTAAATAGCTTAGAAATTGTCAAATCCCTTATATCAAAGTGAAATGAAAATATAGACCAGATAAAGAGGCAACTTTAAAGAAAGAAGAAGATATTAGATTGAAGTTTCCTCAATTGTTTAATGGTCCTTAAGATAATAAATTTCAAAGATGAAATTTAAATAAGGAGGGGTGATTTGTAAACCCTGAAATGCTCAAAATAAATATAAGTATACACTTTTAATTTCAGATATTTCATCTATTATATGAATAACTAATTATTTTCTTGGTTATAATTAATTTTAAAATAATAATACTAATAAATAAGAAATCCTGTTACTCATTTTTTAAAGAAATGTTATATTTTTTTTCAATATTTCTATTTCATTATTTTATTCTTTCTATACCTACAATACTTAATTTTTCATGCATTGGACTTAATCCATATCACATAACTTTGCATGCATTGTACTGATTAAAAAGGTGGGAAATCATGTGGCTGGGAAATGATAGAAGGCTATTAGTGGAGCCTTAGTGCATAATATTATATTAAGGCAATTCCTGAAGCATGAAACCTCAACCCTTTTGTTCATTTATCCCTTCCCCATTTACTTGTGGGAGGAAGCTACTGTATAGGCCATTGATTAGCTAAGGGTTGAGGGAGGTGGACTGCTAGGTGGAGCTAAATTATGCAATGTGTTGCTTGAATTTAGAACAAGTGAAGGAATATAGCTAAATGACTGATGTGATTGATATGGGAGGATTGTAGTTTGTTGTAATAAATATAAAATAATTGAATAATACAATTTTTCTTCATTCCTCTCACTCATAAGTACCAAAGAAAGCAAAAGAAGGAATTGGAATGAATGAAGAAGAGCATAATTGAAGTGGTATACAAAAAGAGAAAGAATCATAATACTTTAGATGAACCAGTTTACCCCACTATTCTAGAAGACGAGGTGATATACCCAAATGAGGCTATAAGAATTCGTAAATATTATATTATTATATTTCATCATTGTTATGTTTATGATCGTATTTATTTAAGTTTACCTTAGTTTGTTTTGTATGAACATAGACGAACATGTATGAAATTATTTTTGCAGAGAGTAATCTTTATCAATGTTAAAGATTTCATAAACATAAAGTGATAAATATTTATAAACTAATGAATAAATAAAGGGTAGCTAAAGGGCAGCTAAAGGGTAGTTAAAGTGCAGCTATGTCATCAAAGCATATATCATTAGGGCTAAAAAAGATGACTATATGGAAATTGAAATAATTTCTATATCGGGGATATACGCACAATAGTAAAGATGAAAGACCTGACGAGGTAAGCCTACACTCTCAATTCTAGAAGTTGGGGGAATTG
>NW_021553282.1:0-308 GCF_001605985.2 Dendrobium catenatum
CTATTGGATTTGGACATCACATGGCGAGTACGAGCCACACAGACATGCTCATGCCAGTTCATCCACAGCGTATGAAATATTTGAAGAAGATCAAATGAGTAGACCCACCACCATCATCACATACAGCAGGTCCATCCACTGGTCCTTACCCTCCTTACCCTCCTTACCCCCACCCATATTATTACTAATATTCGGGGAATCCAGAATAAGGTGGACCATCTAAACTAGTAGAGGATGGTGCTGGGGATCATGCAGCTGCAACAGATAAGCGTCAATATATTGAGCCTAAGGGCGATAAGTAAGTTTAG
>NW_021553283.1:0-223 GCF_001605985.2 Dendrobium catenatum
GAATTTTCAAAGTTAAGGTATTTTTAGATTTTCTAAAATTGCATAATTAAGGTGGTTTTAGATTTTGATCCAAATTAGTCCCAAACCTCTTGTAATCACTCGCAAAGGTAAAAAATGACCTAATAAGATGTTTTGAAGTATTCATGGATTTTTTTTGTAATTTTTTAAACATTTTTAATTAATTAATTATAAATTTTATTAAAAATTAAATTACTTTTAAATT
>NW_021553284.1:0-368 GCF_001605985.2 Dendrobium catenatum
TTTGGAGTAATAATAATGTTGTGAATAATGAGAGTAACGTTTTGTTTGGGATAGTTTTCTTGTTGTTTTCTAAAAAAAAAAAAGTTAATATAAAAATTTTTTGAACTAAAAATTTTTCTACTAAATAACTGCTTTAGAAAACAGTAAGAAAGCTTTTCTAAATGAAGTGTAAACCTGCAAGGGGTATGTGCCTTACACAAGGAGAATAATGGAAGAGAAAGTATAACTGAGAGAAAATGAATTGCAAATCAATTTGTTTTGAGGATAATTTTCTCAATTTTTTTTTCTTTTAGTTTGTGCTGGTCATGTGGTCCCATTGTGCCTGTATTGGTGGGCAAATTATTGGGTCAGGTGACCGGAGGCGGAAA
>NW_021553285.1:0-449 GCF_001605985.2 Dendrobium catenatum
CAAGATGAGGTATGTCAACTTTCATATGAAGATTTATTGCTTATTTCTGAAATAATTCACGACTCGTATAGGAAATTGAAAAAGATGTATGCTAGTCTTAATATTAAGTTTAGTACTTTACAAACTAAGCATGCTAACTTAGTTAAAGAAAATTCTAATTTAGAAAGAGATCATATGCTACTTCTTGATGAGTATGATGCATTAAATAAGAAGCATATTGAACTAACTGAAGCGCATGAAACCTTGAAAACCACTCATGTTAAACTAGAAGAGGTTTTTCACAGACTAGACAAACTTGCATTAGAAGTATATCACAGTGAGCATTTATTAAAAATAGAAGTTCATGAATTGACATATTAAAACAACACTTTTAAAGAAAAAAATTAAAGAACTAGAAAAAGAAAATGCATCACTCACATTAGTCCAATCTAGCAAACCCCCAGCACTGC
>NW_021553286.1:0-275 GCF_001605985.2 Dendrobium catenatum
GCCCAATACATTTTATCACAAACAGCATCACAATCACTGACGGCTAGACGTCGCAAAACTTTCTTAAAATTTTCTCGCAGGTGACACAGACAGTGTCGATGTGCAGCCCATGGGAAAACCTCAGAACAACCGCGTATCAAGCCGGCATGTTTGTCGGATATAATACATAAATCAGGCCGGGAATGCGTACTCAGAATCAAATCATGCAGCATCTGCAAGAACCATATCCATGATTCTTTGGATTCGGATTCAACCACTGCAAATGCAAGAGGGTA
>NW_021553287.1:0-243 GCF_001605985.2 Dendrobium catenatum
CTCAGATACAACCCAGTAACACCACAGACTGGGTACTTGACTCCGGTGCCTCCACCCGTAAGCTTAAACTCCAAAACCTTCTCCATGTTCCATCTCTTGCTCATAACCTACTATCCATTTCCAAACTAATAAAAGATAACAATTGCTCCATATCTTTTGAATCTAATGGTTTCACTCTCGAGGATCTTCAGGACAACAAAATTCTACTCCATGGCCATAACCGAGAAGGAATCTACCCAATTC
>NW_021553288.1:0-380 GCF_001605985.2 Dendrobium catenatum
CTTTAAGTTATATTCTCTTTTCTTCGGATTCCAAATTGGATGTGGTATCCCACTTTTAAAATCACTTTCATAATTTTCAAACTCATTTACATTACATTACATTTCACAGAAAGAAAAAGAAAATCTAGATCACCTGCAGGGTTATCGTAAGCAAAATCATCCCAAGCAGTTATATATATATATGCAATTGAATTTAAAGTATTAATCCATATTTGGCCACACTCTTCTTCATTTGGGGGCTAAGCAGCTGTAGTACCTGTAGCATTTATATAAAATTTTTGATTAATTAGCCCCCTTTTTCAGCCCTGCACGAGTGTGGCCATCTACAAAAAATTTTGTTAATAACCAGATCGCTCCTAACCTACGGGTAATCTAATCGT
>NW_021553289.1:0-752 GCF_001605985.2 Dendrobium catenatum
TATTATACCCACAAAGTATCTTATCTTCCCGTTTAAAATCCTCAAATTTCACGAAGCAAATATAATATAGTTGAAGTCTTATACAACCCTTGCATATTTTCAATGACAATCAGATTGCTTGTAGGCAATGTCCCACTTATACTGCCTAACAATCCCGTACCTACTTCTCACCACAATTGGTTTATGTTAGTGCCTAGAACGCCCTAGTACTAGTAAAATTTAAACTGATACTTATTTCATTAGTTTTAGCATAAAATTTTACAAGTCTTGTGTCAACTAAACATCAACCCTTAACCTTAACCTTTATATTGACTTGTGGTCGGGCCTGAGACCCACATCTTAATAAGACTAAACCATAAAACCCATCAATTCTCTTATTACATACCAAATACAAGGTGGAAAAAAAATGCCAAAAATTGTTCATTTATTGTCTACTAAGGCAAAAAAAAAAGAAAGTATTCAAACCGGCTAGATCTACAATGCTGAGCAGTGAGCCCAAGGAGAAAAAAAAAATAAAAAATGCACAAATTGGAAACAAATATATATATTAATCCTGCCATTGAAAACTAGAAACAGAACAAATCATGAATAATCCACAATCATATCCGAGCTCGTTCAATTGGATAGCCAAACAAATAAGGAATTAAGCGGAATCAAATGAGGCAAAAGCTTAAAAAAAAAAATGAGTAAAAAACTTCCAACCATGCGATGGCAGCAATGAAAGGCCAAAAGAGTCACCTGTTGAATAATTC
>NW_021553290.1:0-206 GCF_001605985.2 Dendrobium catenatum
TTATAAAGTAAACGTGTCACAATCATAAGTCAAATTGCTAAACTCGGCATTTTCCCTTTAACCATTCCTAACGACAATTAAAGGATAATTAATTAAATAAACGTTGATTTTCGAATTTAATAAATAACTAAATTTTGAAAATCTATAAATCTCCAATTTCATCCAATTATTGATTCTAGGTTGATCCTTAACATATTATAATAATA
>NW_021553291.1:0-379 GCF_001605985.2 Dendrobium catenatum
GAAAATGGATGGCGCTTAAGCGCGTGACCCACACCCAGCCATCGAGGCAATGGCCAGGCCCAGATGAGTAGGAGGGCGCGGCAGCCACTGTAAAACTCAGGGCGTGAGCCCATGCGGAGCGGCCGTCGGTGCGGATCTTGGTGGTAGTAGTAAATATTCAAATGAGAGCTTTGAAGGGCGAAGGGGGGAAAGGTTCCATGTGAACAGCACTTGCACATGGGTTAGCCGATCCTAAGAGACGTGGGAGGTCCGTCAGAGAGCTCCGCTTCGTGTGAGCTTCGAAAGGGAGTCGGGTTAAAATTCCCGAGCCGGGATGTGGCGGCTAACGGCAACGTTAGGTAATCCGGAGATGCCGGCGGGGGCCTCAGGAAGAGTTATC
>NW_021553292.1:0-741 GCF_001605985.2 Dendrobium catenatum
CGACGATAACTTTGCAGCTCTTTTTTCCAATCTTAATGAAGGTATGAAAAATGGAGGTTCTACGCCAATCATCACTGAGCTTAGGTTGGGACAACGTGCATCTAACAACTTGAAGGGTAACAGGTTCTTCCTCAGCGAAAGAATCTTCTTCCTCGTCAACATGGTGAATCAAATCAGTTTCAGGTTCGTCTTCCTCTTCGTCCACTTCTTCAATTATGGTGACCTTGTAGGGACTAGAACATTGCGAAGCAATGTGTCCATACCCATGACACCTATAACACGTGGTTCCAGAATTGGGTTTGGAAGTGTCTCGTTCGGGGGCCTTACCTTTGAGCTCCGTGTGCGGTAGGGCCGAACTAGCAGTGGGTCGGTTTGCAGTAGAACCCGAGGGTCGGTTTTGGGGTTGTCTAGACGAGGTTCTATAAGGGTTTGAGCGGGAGTCAAAGTGTCTCGTTTGGGAATGGGTTTTTGAATCTTCAAGGTCGAGAACTAGGCTGCAGGTTGCCTCTAGCGAGTTTACTCCTCTAGCAAAAAGTTCAGTTCGCAGATCTTCCCTAAGTCCAGCTCTAAACATGGACAGTATTTGAGTTGGGGTAGCCGATTCTTCGCCATTGCAATGAATCATGAAATCGTCGAAGGCCGAGATATAGTCTCTGATGGGCTTGCTTCCCTGGGTAGTAAGAAGGAGGGAGGTATTTCCTCTTAAGTTCTTGCTTCATCGTTCTCCAATCCGTAATAGGA
>NW_021553293.1:0-379 GCF_001605985.2 Dendrobium catenatum
GTGGTTGGCGAAGAGCAAGGGGCCTTCATTCCGGGTCGCTCTATTTCCCACCATGCATTAATGGCTCAAGAGATTATGTGCACATTCCAGCATTCGACTATGCTTGCGGGGATGATGGCTCTCAAGATCGATATGGAGCAGGCCTACGACTGTATGGCTTGGAATACATTATCTCAAGTTATGGACCGGATGGGCTTCCCGCGGAGTTTCACTCATTGGGTAATCAACTGCATTTCTTTTCCCCGTTTTCAACTGCTAATTAACGGATGCAGGACGGAGTGGATCGATGGTCGCTGCGGGTTTCGACAAGGCTGCCCCTTGTCGCCGTACCTCTTCATCCTCTGCTCTGAGCTTCTGACTAAGGCTCTTGCACAACAAG
>NW_021553294.1:0-432 GCF_001605985.2 Dendrobium catenatum
TTATAGGGTATTCAACAAAAGAACTTTAGTCATTAAAGAAACCACACATGTTTTATTTGATGAATCTGGAAATTTGGAAGAGATAAATGTTGTTGAAGAAGAGATTGAGGAGAACTCCCAAAAGATTGATAGATTAAATTTGGAAGAAAATTTGGAAAGAGAAAACCTTTTGTCTTGAGATTTGAGATTTTCTAGAAACCACCCAAGAGAATTAATTATAGGTGAACCTAGTGAGGGTGTTAGAACTAGGCGTGGATTAAACAAGGAAGTCAATCATTCAGCCTTTATTTCAACAATAGAACCCACTAATATTGATCAAGCATTTTCTGATGAATTTTAGATATTGGCCATGCAAGAAGAGTTGAATCAATTTGTAAGAAATAAAGTTTGGGAACTAACCTCAAGGCCAAAAGATCAAAGTGTTGTTGGAAC
>NW_021553295.1:0-697 GCF_001605985.2 Dendrobium catenatum
TTGAACCCACTGCCGCAACTGCTTTGCGTCTCCTCCCGAAATTTCTAATCAAATTTCGTGACTCTCATTTCGATCGAAGCTCTGCTTAGTCGTTAAAACGAGAATGAAGCAAATGATTTTTGTTCATGTTCTTCCGCGCTCAAACGAAAGGAATCTCAAACTCAAACGAGCTCTTAGATGAACTCTTCCTCAACCCCTCCATCTCAACCTGCTGCAGACCATTCACTCTCGTCACATGCACCTATGCAGACCTCACGCCTCTTCTACCACAAACCGCACTACCCTTCATGATGAGGACATCAGCAGGAGATTTTGGTGCTCCTATCACCGAAAGAATCGTAGATCGACGTCTACGATTAGGAGTCTTTATTTATGATGCATTTTATGTATTTCCTTTATTTATATTTCAATTTTTACCATTATACCTCTCTGAGAGATTTCTTTTATGTTGTAGCCCATAGGGCATTTTTAATCTTTGAGTTTCTTTTTTTTTTGGAGGCCTATATATTAAGGCCTTAGCCATTGTATTAGATTAATGATGATTGATGAATGAAATTTCAGCTTTTTGTTTTCATTGTGTTGAGACCTCTTAAGAAAGGAGAAGACCCTAGGTGAGGGCAAAACCAATACCCGTCAGCATCGGAAGAGTCCAGGCTCATGGTCTACCTCCCCTTCCCTAGTACTACCACCAGCCCCC
>NW_021553296.1:0-216 GCF_001605985.2 Dendrobium catenatum
GCCTTCTAATTTATTAATTTAATTAATTTAACTATAAATTTAATTATAATATAATTGAACTCTAATATAAAATTGGGAATCGAAATAATTTAGGGAAAATTAAATTAAATAGATTTAGTAGTTAAAGAAAGGTAACAGCTTGCCTGGCGCCGCGAGAGCCCGACCTGTCCCACATATGCCAGAATGCATACTTCCAACCAGCTCCAGACCCGCAAT
>NW_021553297.1:0-235 GCF_001605985.2 Dendrobium catenatum
TTTGGTGAGCTATGTTATTGGTGATTGCTTTACTTGGCTGACTTATGGTTCTTACTGCAATTGTCATCAGTGCCTGCATTACACTCATACCTTGGATTGGCTTATTCTTGACTATATTCCGAAGATGTTGTTATCTGTTGCTGGGAGTTTGATTGTTTTTCCTGAATTTAGCATTCACCTTCCATCTTGTGGTAGCTGAATCATCTTCTTGGTTGGTTGGTTGGACTTTCTTTGC
>NW_021553298.1:0-265 GCF_001605985.2 Dendrobium catenatum
AATCGAGTACTCAAATTGGTATAAAATCGAGTACTCAAATTGGTATAAAATCGAGTACTCAAATTGGTTTAAAATCGAGTACTCACTTAAACTTGAATTGTTTAAGGCCATTATTAATTATGAGGCTTTTATCTTCGCTAATTAAAGCTCTTCCAGGGTAATCTAACATTTCAGCTGCAGGAGCCATTGAAATTTCTTTATTTTCATCAACTTCATAAACAACCGTAACTTTAACAACAGGCAGATCAACATCAGTAACATTCTC
>NW_021553299.1:0-641 GCF_001605985.2 Dendrobium catenatum
TCCATTATTCTCTAAAATGAGCAATTTAATCTTTAACACCCCAACAGATGAAAAATAGCTTCTTGAACAAATCAGAGAAGGGAATGGAGTGCTTGGTTGAGGGTGTGATAATAGAAAATTGAAGAGCAATTTAGGTGACATCAGTTGATATTTGCTTGATAATTGCAAATAAAACAACAACAAAGAAATCTGTATAGCACTCCATTCTAGATTGCTCATTTTTGTTTCCTAGAGCTGGAATGTAAGTTCCCTAGAGGAACTTGGGCTAATATCCTTCTGAAATCAACACCAACTTTAAGAAAGTTTGAAAACATTAAATTCATTTGGAATATATGAATCTATTTGTAAAAATACTTATAGTTATTATGAGAAGATTTATTCTTTTAAACAATGATTATTATAAATGATAGTTTTCTTACGACTATCATATATTAGAAAGTTTAATTAGTTAATAACATTTATTTTACATCTTCAAAATTTGTAAAAAAAAATAGCGCGAACGATAATATAATAACAATATGAAAATAAAGCTGTAAAAAAGTTGCCAAAATTGAACCTTTAGTTGCATAGAATTTTTTTGGAACTAGATAAGGTTGTTATATCCGGTGGCTTGATGGAAATAGAGGATTTAAGCTCAAAGT
>NW_021553300.1:0-363 GCF_001605985.2 Dendrobium catenatum
GGATAAGATGCATGCATGAAACCCTCGAGGAGCCCAAAATTACTTCTTAAAATAGTTTATCTTTCTATGTAGGCCTAAATTTTTTATTTAATTATTAGTAAAAAAAGGTTTGTCCTTAGATATCCTAATTGCATCAAGGCTAAAATAGAAGTGCTTGCAAGAGTAAGAAACTCATAAATATTACAAAACTCCTACTATATAAAATTAAACATAATAATCAAATTATATAATCAAAATGAATCAATTAAAGGTAAAAGGTTCATGTTGCAAATGCAATTTGTTGAGACTATTAATTAGGTTGTTAAGCCTAAGTGAGTGTCCCAAGTCTACCAAGAGGGAGGGTGAATTGGTAGTTTAAAAAAT
>NW_021553301.1:0-297 GCF_001605985.2 Dendrobium catenatum
GCAGTAGGTAAACAACAAAGAATCTTATTAACCATTGCAGCATTCATTAGTTCCCTACTAAGTGCATGCAAAGAGGTGACAATTTGTGTGAATCTTGTGTACATATCAGAAATGGATTCATTTGGTTTCATGCGAAATAATTCATAATCATGTAACAAGATATTAAGTCTTGATCGCTTAACCTCATTAGTCCCCTCATATGTTATACAAAGTCTATCCCATATGTCATTTTCACTTTTACAAGTGGACACCCGCATGTTGTCTTCAGATTTTAAAGCACAAAAGAAACTATTTAAA
>NW_021553302.1:0-209 GCF_001605985.2 Dendrobium catenatum
CGTCCTGGACGAAAATAATCGTTCGTCTGGACGAACAGTATTTCGTACAGACGATCAAATTTGTCCAAAATGTAACGGCTTTTCATAATCAACACAACTTACGATGCGTCCCTTCGTACAGACCTTTGACTTGACCGATCATACATATGAACAAAAGTTCGTACAGACGATGAAAATTAATTCTTTTTAAATGTCTTTTGAAAACCGTC
>NW_021553303.1:0-260 GCF_001605985.2 Dendrobium catenatum
AAACAAAAAATTAAAAGCTTCAAATTACAAGATATCTGATGTTGAATTTTATTTGAAATCTTCTGTAGTTTGGAGTTCAATTTTCCTGAAATGTTAGTACACACAAGAGCAAAAACAAATTTTTCAAAAAGGTGTTAGGAGTTAACTACACATAAAATAATAATATTTGGAATCATCAAAACTATATAAGTTACGAGAATGTAGAACATGCAAATAGCAACTGTCTTAACACATGTGGTTCATCTTTATTAAAGATTGCT
>NW_021553304.1:0-321 GCF_001605985.2 Dendrobium catenatum
TTCCATCATGAGATGGCTCAGGTATAGTTTTATTAAGTCTTTTCTTTTTTCTTTTTTTATTGATTGAAGGAAAGTAAAAGAGAAGAAACGACAGTTTATACCATTGGCTGAGAATTTCGTCCTTTTTTTTTTTCATTTCCTGTAATTCAATTTCCTACCAACCATACGATGAACATAGGAGGATGCTGCATCAAAGAAAATCAAAGAATGAATATGGTCAAAATGTTGAAGTAATTATATGATAAAAAATAACCTAAGCAGTAGGTTGTTTTAAAACAAAAATGCTGTTATCCTACCCAAATAGGTGAATTTTTTAGGTGA
>NW_021553305.1:0-324 GCF_001605985.2 Dendrobium catenatum
AACTCCTCAAGGAACACATCTGGAAACTCCTGAAGTAAAGAGACACTAAACACAAATGTTGAATATAGTCTCAATCCTATGATAGATGCTAAAAAAAATTGTCTACCTTTTCTCCAAAGCCTATCCACTTTTAAAATAGAAATCAGACAAGAAAGAACACATATTAATCATACAATGCTCTCACCTTCTAATACAAAGTCACTTTCTTCTTCAAGCAATTAATCTGAGCCCCATATCAAATCATCCAATCCATACCCAAAGTGACATCAAATATAAAAATAGGTAACAAAATAAAAAAAGATCTCCAAACTCTATCAGAAAACT
>NW_021553306.1:0-315 GCF_001605985.2 Dendrobium catenatum
CATAAATGGGCTGCATGCCCAACAAAATTCCAGTAGGAACTCTCCAAGCTCACATATGGATGAGCGGGTAAAATTCCTAAGATAAAAATTGCGTGAGAGAATTAATTAATTTTTTTAAATAAATATAATATAAATATTTATATATAATTTAATTTTGAAATAGGTTTAATTAATTTTAAACTTATTCTAGTATAATTTGAATAATTTTTTTTCTCATCATAAGACACAATTATTGAAAAAATGTTCGAAAAAAAAAACCACAAATGCTTTTATTGAGCAATGAAAGAGAAGCAACTCATCTAGGGCTAAGCCAAA
>NW_021553307.1:0-219 GCF_001605985.2 Dendrobium catenatum
ACTCTCTCACCCCGAGATTGCCGAGGAGACCCCGACACCCCCTCAGTTAGTAGTCCCTGTTCCTCCAGTACCGTCTGTGGGTACTGATGTAGCGTCTTCTTCCACCTCCGGTCTTGGGAGAAGGGCTAGGAGAAATAGGAACAGGAGATTACGCTTGGCAGCGTCTGATGCAGCAGTCCAGCGGATGGCAGATTCTTTGGCTCAGCAGGAGCCAATTCA
>NW_021553308.1:0-289 GCF_001605985.2 Dendrobium catenatum
CGTAGGTCAAGGTTTGACCTAACCACTATAAATCTGGCGTGTTCTTTCTTTTTACTGCTTCCGCATTTTAATTTCCGCACTTTGATTGTGGTGATTTGGATTGCTTTTTGGTTTTAAGGTTTTTCGAAATCACCTCTCTCTTTATTAGCCTTGGGCCAGTTCAAGAGGGCCTAACATCCCTAACAAACTTTCACAAATAAAAATCTTTGTGATAATTTTTCTAAAACAATGAGAAGTGAATTTTAGATGAGTATAATGGGAGATTTAAGTTACTTTCTAGGATTTATCA
>NW_021553309.1:0-265 GCF_001605985.2 Dendrobium catenatum
TATCAGAACCAATTTTGATTATTTTGATGCTAGCAAAACAAACTTTGCATAAATATATGAAAAACAGGTTATTTGCGACAACTTATGATATTGTTATAAAAACACTATCCGTGATACCATGCAATATTGTCATTTGCTACAAATTTACGGAGAAGGAGAGATATTTTCAAAAGACATTAAAATTTTAACATATGAAATCTAGTGAGAGAAAAATTATAGAATCTATCATAGTTGAAATAATCCACTATGTTAATAATGATTTAAG
>NW_021553310.1:0-267 GCF_001605985.2 Dendrobium catenatum
TTAATTAGTTAAATTAATAAAATATTCAATTTCTCTTAAAATTAAATTAAGCCTAAGTTTTTTGTCAAATTAAAATGGTTTTAATTTTCATTGATTAAGAACTTGATTCTGGTCAATTAGAGGGGTTATTTGAATTTTTTGGATTTAAAAAAGATTTATTACAATTTCCGGAAGGTTTTGAGGTTCAATTAAGGCTTGATCTTAAGAAAATTAATTAAGGGTGGTTAATAACTTCTAAAACTAGTGAAAATTTTCCTAAGGGCTGAG
>NW_021553311.1:0-669 GCF_001605985.2 Dendrobium catenatum
AAATAATCAGGTGTGCCTAGTTACACAACATAATTGCGTATCAAAGACAGCGTGCTATTGGTCCTTACGGGGAAGTTGCAGGTGTGCCTCGGCCCTGCTTGCCAACACTTCGAGACCCTGCTTGCCAACGTGCCCATAGCTTATGTATATTGATGCATACGAGAAAAAATGTATCTGCTAGTAAATGAAGCGACATGTCGCTTGTGCCTACGATATGATTATTAGTTGCGAAAGAATAATCAAACGTGCATGCTAACGTGCTAAGGCCCTCGCTGGCAACATGCGGAGGCCCTGGCAGCAAGCTTGCGGAGGCCCTGGTGGCAAGCCTGCGGAGTTCCTGGCAGCCAGCGTGCTATTGGCCCTTACGGGAAAGTTGCAGGTGTGCCTCGGCCATGCTTGCCAACACTTCGAGACCCTGCTTGCCAACGTGCCCATGACATATGTAACTTGATGCATACGGGAAAAAAATGTATCACTAGTAAATGAAGCGACATGTCGCTTGTGCCTCGATATGATTGTTGGTTGCGAAAGAATAATTAAACGTGCTAAGGCCCTCACTGGCAGCAAGCGGAGGCCCTGGCAGCAAGCTTGCAGAGGCCCTAGCGGCAAGCCTGCGGAAGCCCAGGCTGGCAGCTTGCGGAGGCCATGGCTGGCAGCATGTAGAGGCCA
>NW_021553312.1:0-297 GCF_001605985.2 Dendrobium catenatum
ACATGGAGTTGATCTTCATCTTCTTGTTCATCATCTTCTACTTCTGATTGGTCTATTTGAAGATTGGACATAAAATCAGCAAGTGTTATAGGCCGTCTCAATGGTTGACGATAATCTTCCAAATTGTTGATGATCTTTTGAAGTACAGACCTCTTCTTCTTTTGCTTGATGTGTTTATTTGAGTTATTGGGCTTCTTGGAGGATGTCTTATAGAACCGCTTTGTATTAGGACGCCTCCGAGTTAATGATCTGGAAGTGGATGCACCTGAACTTGAATTTTCTTTTAATTCAAGCACT
>NW_021553313.1:0-313 GCF_001605985.2 Dendrobium catenatum
TTTCATTCATCAAAAACTAACTATTACATGAGAAAAGAGCCATATAAATAGACCTCAAAATGACAAAGAAAGTAAAGTACTAAAATGCCCCTTGGGCTACAATAGCTACCAAATACCCATAAGGGTGAAAACAGAAAAATCATAAAATAAAATAAACTACTACATAAATGATGAAAATACAAATCATGATCGTGACCGTCGATCTCCGGCATCTCCTGAAGGTACATGTGTCGAAATCGCTGCTGATGTCCCCATCATTCTCCCCAGGTGGGAGAGAACTCGACCCCGTCGAGTAGATATCTATGGAGCCCTC
>NW_021553314.1:0-1307 GCF_001605985.2 Dendrobium catenatum
TCTTACCCCCTAGGCTTCCCCCTCAGGAGAAAGGCATGCAAATTCCCTTCGAAGATTTAAATCCAAATTCCCCTCAGCAACCAGACTTTCCTTTAATTCCTCCGGGTTTTGAGTCTGTTGTTCCTAAGGTTGATTACAACGTGTTT
The DNA here is from genome assembly GCF_001605985.2 of Dendrobium catenatum. Lineage (NCBI taxonomy): Eukaryota > Viridiplantae > Streptophyta > Magnoliopsida > Asparagales > Orchidaceae > Dendrobium > Dendrobium catenatum. The sequence continues at coordinate 147 of NW_021553314.1, forward strand.
GCCCACCTTAGGAAGTTGTCAGCAAAATTAAGTATTTATGACGCCCTCCTTCTCTCCAAGGAAATGAGGGAGTCTTTAATTAAAGCGCTTCTCGACCCCGAGATTTGCTTAACCCAATTGGCTGTAACTTCAAAAGGTGAGGCATTCTACTTCAAAGAGGTTCCTGGAGTTACCTTTTCATATGAAGATTTGCTCTTGAGAACTGCTGACCATAACCGTCCCCTTTACATTACTGTAGATGTGGGAAATTTTAAGTTATCAAGAGTCCTTATTGATCCAGGTGCATCGGTCAACATAATGAACATAAAAACCCTAGCATACCTCAAAGTTGATACTAGCGAGCTCTCAACCGATAGGTTGGTGCTTCGTGGGTTCAATGAAAAGGGCGAGAGGGCTTTAGGTTCAATCACCTTGCTCTTACAAATAGGAGACTTGAAAACTGAAGCTAAGTTTCATATAATTGATTCAGCGATGTCCTTTAATGCCCTTTTAGGTAGACCTTAGATTCATGAATATAGAATGGTTCCATCTACCCTTCACCAATGCATCAAGTACCAACGAGATGGCATTGAACACGTGATTAAGGGTGATCTGCAACCATTTTCGATTCAAGAAATTGGGATTTACGAAGATGCTACATATTTTGTTCCAAAAGGGTCCTCGTCCCGCTCTAAGTTAGAGATCAAAATTAAGAAGAAGTTGGTTGGACAAAAGTCCAATCAAGAGAAAGAAAAATAAAAGTTTGTTGATCAAGAAATGATACAATTAAGTAGTGAAGATGACTCAGACATCGTTGTCCTTAGGCCTCCAAACACATTACCTTAAAGAGGTGAGAGGATGGCCTTAAGGGCATGAGGTTGAGGCCGTGCTTCATCAGAGAGGAGAACAACACCTGTTTATATAGATTTGGAATCAGATTCCGACATTGAGTCCAAGGACAAAGGTGCTGCCTTCTCCCTCAATTATAAAAATACAAATACTTCTCCAAAATTTAATCTCACCTTAGAAGAGGATAGTGACATTGAGGAAGATATTGTAAAGGTGAAAAGTGACGCGCCTGAATTAACAATGTACGAAAAGCTCAGTAGAAGGATTGAGGCCCTTTCTCTGACCCCACTATCAGGTGGCAGGATTACAGGGTTAGAAGTTAAAGTGGCCCCC
>NW_021553315.1:0-314 GCF_001605985.2 Dendrobium catenatum
AACTAGCGTGCTAAGTTTCACAATTTACAGAAGACTCTGCAATTTCAAAATCATAAATTTTAATCCTTTAAGCAAAATTCAATCTCTTTCAAAACCTTTAAAATCAACTTTAATCGTCGTTGTGATATGTCTTTTACAATAGTCTATTGTAGTTGAACACATGCAATTCAAACTCTTGATCAAATCAGGATTTTGATATTTCACTCTAAGCTAGTCGGTGCAGTGAAAGAGTTAAGTCTAGGTCTCCCGATTTCCCTAAATTTTTGTTAAACACTTTATTGAAAATAAAACTCAACATTTTGTGTTTCAAAAAA
>NW_021553316.1:0-224 GCF_001605985.2 Dendrobium catenatum
AAAATTAAGTGTCATTCTATAGTTTTTGGGAATCGACCTATGGAATAACCGTTCGTACCGAACGAACCTAGTTTGTACGGGACGATATATGTGTATGAAGCCATTTTGTACCCATATACATTAGGTTCATTTCCAACACATTTAATTAAAATTTTCATGGACGATCCACGATCGTACGGGACGATCGAATTCGTATTGACTTGAAAATTTGTAGTTTTCGGACG
>NW_021553317.1:0-361 GCF_001605985.2 Dendrobium catenatum
GATCGATGTTAGGGTTCCACAGGAGTTCAATGTTGCCAAAGCAGGCGAAGACCAGTCGGCTACTGGATTTCGAATTTATCCGCAGTTTGACGTCGGGATTCTACACTCGCCTCCTTCGATTTGATCTGGGGTTTCGATGCTAAAAGGGGTTTGGACATTGCAAGGAGTTTTGAACTGGGTAAAATTCTCGCAATTTTGATTTCAATTCTCGGAATTTATTACAACTTCCACGAAGAATTTATAGTATTCCGCATATACCCTCCAGCGATGGATATATCGTTACCTTTTTTGTTTTTTACCATTAAAGAAGTAACGGTGGGACTATTTTGGTTTGTTTGTAAACGTTGAGGGACCAAAATGG
>NW_021553318.1:0-1128 GCF_001605985.2 Dendrobium catenatum
ACTAGAAAGATTTTGTTAAGTATTTTGCATCGAAAAGATTTATCATGAGTTTTGCGAATTGTTTTACATAGATAAGCTTTATCGAAAGTTTTTGTGAATGTTTTATGATGTGGGCTCTACATTGAGGGGTTTTTCTTTATAAAACTTTCTCATTGGAGAGCTTTGGTTTTTTCTACCCCACTCCAAATGAAAGGGGAGGCACTTGATTATTGGTTGTTGGGTAGGATTTTGTGTCAAAGAGGGGATTTTCGTAGGTGATCTTTGTAGAGTTTTGTGTCAAAACAAAAGGAAAGTAAAGAATAGTTTTTTTATAAATGATTTGTGTAGAATTTCACGTAGCTTTTCATTCAAACAAAATAACAAAAATTCATGAGTTAGATTTGAGTTTAGCAGCTTTTGTAGAATGGATTTGTGTTGGAGAGTTCTCTTAATCTCTCTTTTTGGGATGGGATAGTCTACCTTACATAAGTTTTCTATCTTTTATTAATGATTCTCCTTTAAAATATAAATTTGGAAGAATGTGATGGGTAGGAAGAGGTAATGCTTCAGGTCTATTTTGTTTTCTTTTTGGAACTTGAGCTTCCCTTGTTTGCCTTGAGTTTGGTAGGGAATAGGTTGGGTAGTAGAGTCGGGTTTGTATCAAGTGCCTCATTTGGATTGTGGGAACAGCAAAGGGCATTGTTAATTTTGCTTTAGGATACACTTGTCTTTAAAGAAGTGTGTCCAAAACAACAATGCCTACATCTCTTTTATTTCTGATATTCATTCATTCTTTTTTTTTTACTGCCTTGCAATAGATTCTTAAGTTTAGCAATACATGTACGAGAGTCCTAAGGATTAGAAAACAACACCACTCTTAGTCCTATAACTTTAGTGACATCTAAGGACAAAAATTAAGGATCAGGTCTTAGAAAATATAGACTTATGATGCATGCTCCTTATAGGATAGAGATATTAAAACAAAAACTTTGCGACACGTCTTCCTAGGTTTAGCCTTTTCTTTCTTTAATTCATTAATAATCAACCAACCATTTATAACCTAACTTTTAAAATGTGTTAAAATATCTAATTCTTAATCAAGTTATTGTTACTGTTCGTAATCATTAAACTATAAGCTTAAGACATAAA
>NW_021553319.1:0-248 GCF_001605985.2 Dendrobium catenatum
CTACTTTACTATGTTCACTCCTCCTCGGCCACCTTCAGATCAAGATCCTCCAGCGTTTTAGTTTTTTATTTTCTATTATAGTTGTATGCTTATTTTTTTTAATATTCATGTGATGATATTTAGATGTTTGTATTTCTATATTAATTGCATATACATTTTATGTTTAATGTAATACTTGTCTTGTGTTGGAATTAATCCTCTTAAATTGTCTTTGAAAGTTCGTTAGGGATTTTAGGCCCTTATGAACT
>NW_021553320.1:0-282 GCF_001605985.2 Dendrobium catenatum
AGATTTTAAATATTTATTTGAGGATCTCGGCACGCAGTGCGATGTCGACTCAAATAAATATTTAAAATGCCACCAGTCTGATGGGGGATTTTGAAATGCGTTCTTGCTATACAAGAGAATTTTAAAATATAAGCATGCATTGATAACTATGTATATAAAATATTGTTCATCACAAGATACATTAGTTATGGAATTTTCATGCATGATATTTCTTTAGATGTCGGTCATTGATAGGCGGCATGGGTCTCTGACCGTTCAGATCGATTAACTGATATGCTCCTC
>NW_021553321.1:0-375 GCF_001605985.2 Dendrobium catenatum
ATTTTCTTATTAGAAAATTAAATCGTTTAGATTGTAAATATTGTAAAGTTATTCCGAGTAAAAATTTATGTACCCAACATCGATTATTAGTTTTGAACTTTAAGATAAAAGGGCATAAAATAAAAAAATAAAGTAAAACATTTTTCCAGGATTAGATGGGGACATTTAAAGAATATTAACAAAAATATTTTTAATAGTAAGATTTTAGATCTTAAGATTTTGTCTGTGCATGAGGATGATAATATTATATGAGAAAAAGTAGCTAGTGATATTAAGAATATTGCAAAAAATGTGCTTGGAGTATCAAAGTGAAAAGCTCTTAGTAGTAAAAATAGTTTGTGGTGGAATCCAATTGTGCAAGAAAAGATTAAAAAT
>NW_021553322.1:0-340 GCF_001605985.2 Dendrobium catenatum
TTTGGATTTGTGTTTCCAGCAACTTTGATCTAAATAAAAAAAATCTGATTGTTGGAGTATTGAAGTTAATATTTAGTTGAATTCAATCATAAAAAAAGGATCAATTATTAAAAGAATAAATTTGATTGGATCCCAATTACACAAATCATTTCTATTGCTTTGAAGCAAATGATTCTTAAGGCCTTTGCTTTATCTGTACTCAACATTAGGGAAAATTTTGGATTTCAGTGCGAAGTTAGTGTTCTTTTAAGTTGAGGGCATTTGATCACCTCATTTAAAAGTTTCAAGAGTTTGGAAAAATAATTGGCTTACAATGAGGAGTCATATGCCATGGTTTGAG
>NW_021553323.1:0-801 GCF_001605985.2 Dendrobium catenatum
AGAAGTATACAAGTGGGACTTGAATATTTTAAATCCCTCAAAATTTTATTTTAAAATTCTCTTACTTCACATCAAAAACTTAAAAAATAAAATAAAAAAGAATATATTACTCTAGTAATGTAGCCAATTAAGACTTTGTTTGGGACATTTTTTGTCACTATTTTTTATTATTTGAAAAAAATAAACTAGAAAATTGTATTAGAATATAATAAAAGAAATTATCACAAACAAAACTGATATTTTGCTTTGAATAGCTTTTGACCACTGCTTTAAAATATTTTTGTACTAAAAAATTACTTTAAAAAGCTTTAAAAACTGGCTCAAATGAAGGAAAAATTACTACGTGCGGTGCCCGAACGTATCAGGAGGCCAATCCGAATGCATCACGTCATCCAATACACTGCTGTGACATGTCCGGATTAACCTCTAAACACGTCCTCAAGACTTAATACGTACTCCTCACATAATAATCTCTAAATGAAGCCTAAATAACTCATTTTTGTTTTGATAGAAAACTTCTCAGCACCGATTGTACTGAAATCTAGAGAAAAAGCTGACCAAATAGGACTAAAGCATAATCTATCAGCCCCTCAATTATAATATTTTTTTTGTATGTTTGTCTTCATATATATAATAACATATATGAATAAAAGAGGTTGTCCTTTATTTATTTATTTAATTCTATTTTCATTATAATTCTCTCCAAAACAGAATTCCCAGAACATGGTTGTGGACCATATGTATTTTTCTTAATTTAATTTGCAGGAGACAAAGCTTTGCAAGCTCAAATTCCCACAGCCT
>NW_021553324.1:0-472 GCF_001605985.2 Dendrobium catenatum
GCCTACCAATCTTTATTGTGATAATGTTTCAGCTCTTGCTTTAGCCAATAACCCAGTTTTTCATGCCCGAACAAAACATATCTGCTCACAAGGCATGATTGATTTTCACTTCATAAGGAACTATATTCGGGATCGTCATATACAGGTTCTACATATCTACTCACAAGATCAGCCTGCTGATCTTTTCACCAAGGCTTTGAGTGCTCGAAGGCATCTTTATCTATGTGACAAGCTAACACTACAGTCCTCTACTGTTAGCTTGCGGGGAGCTGATAAGGAGAATTGATAAAGACCTGCTTGCTTATATATAAGTTGGCTTGCCTATCCATTTGCATGCTCCACCTCTCTGTTATTCGGCTGTACCTGTTGCATCTTCACCGTCTATTTCCTGCTCTTTGATCCCTGCCGTTAGTTTCTAACTAACTGGCCCTTTATATCGAACTGATGTATTGCCTGTTAGCATTAGAGAAAG
>NW_021553325.1:0-246 GCF_001605985.2 Dendrobium catenatum
TTTTCTGATAGAAATGCATATTGATTAGTATGTCACCTTTTATAAAGGATATAATATTGCACATCGGTTATTGAATTCTCAGCATTGACCACAACGGAACCATCTTTTTTCTGTGTGATTTCATTAATTCTTGTAGTAAGAATATTTATAGGAGCAAAATGACCATTATGATCCGTAAACCTTTGTCGTACGAATTTTCAGCCCATATCAGTAATTGTTTCTCCATCCACATACATAGGATGACGA
>NW_021553326.1:0-543 GCF_001605985.2 Dendrobium catenatum
GTCAAAAAGAAATTTACATTTAACGAAAATATTTAAGTGATTATCCCCTTCTTAATAGCCTCTAACACAAAAATCATCTTGTATTAGATTCCTATATTTAAGAAACTCATTGGAAGGGATAACATTCTTACTCAATCTCCACTTGAACATCTCTTCCTTCTATTTATGCTTAAGTTTATTTAGCCATTTTATGGAGAGAGAGAGAGAGACAATTTCTAGAGAGAGAAATTTTTTAAGTTAAATTTCTTGATTTATTGGAAGCATCATCGGCAAGGATGATTGGCCAGTCGGCTACCATCTCAGGTGGCCGGACAATGGATGGCCTGAGTTGTGGTAATTCAATACTGCAGCAAGAATCACTCATTTTGGATTGTTGGATTAATCCTAAGATTCCATCCAATGGAGCTTTGGTGATCAGATAGCCAAGTGAGGTTTTGACGAAAGGTTTATATCCTATTATTGGTAAAGTCAAGCAAGTGGCAATTGATTCAAATGTGCAAACTCCTTTTACTGTGAAATTTAAATCAAATGAGATCAACTCAT
>NW_021553327.1:0-290 GCF_001605985.2 Dendrobium catenatum
TTAAGCAACTGTGTCCAGTGAAAACTTTCAGTAATGTGAATCACATAAAATTATGTAGATATTAAGCTGATATTTATCAGTTGCTATATACCTATGAAGTATGTTATCTCATGTGTGAAGTCTTATACTCTTTCTAAGGCCATTTCCAGCCGAATGACATTCTAAGGTTTGCAGTAATCGTGATCATCCAACTAAATGGGAAATTGAATGTTACTTTTGCATTTTGAATAGTGCGATGCTAATATTAACATCACAATGCTCATAAAGGAAAAAAAATACAAAATGTGTTT
>NW_021553328.1:0-257 GCF_001605985.2 Dendrobium catenatum
GAGCGTATTGGCTCTGGCCATAACCGGTATTTCCTGGTGCCATTTGACGGCAAAACCACTAATTTCAGAGGGCCCCAAGTCATAACCGTTTATCCTGTGGGGCCATTTGGCGGCAAAATCGCCGGTTAGAGTACACGTACCATGTCCTTACTGGAAGGAGCTTGTTTGAGAATAGATCCTAGTAATATTTTCGACTAGGCATTTGGCTCTTTATGAGCTCAAGTAAATTTTAATTTGTCCACCCCAACAAACTGTTG
>NW_021553329.1:0-205 GCF_001605985.2 Dendrobium catenatum
TAGCATCAAAAGAGGAAGGCAAACATCTCAAAATTTTGTTCACTTTTTCATAATTTGAAAGTTCTCTTTCTAAGGCATGCAAAGAAGTAATTATCTGAGTAAACCTTATATACATTTCAGAAATTGATTCAAAAGGTTTCATACGAAAAAGTTCATAATCATGCAAGAAAATATTCAAACGAGATTGTTTAACTTCATTGGTTCC
>NW_021553330.1:0-201 GCF_001605985.2 Dendrobium catenatum
GAAGTTTGGGAGAATGTTTGACTTGTGATGATATTAGTGAATTACTTAAAGGACTAGGCCTAAATTAATCCACTCTACAAACTCATGATACCAATAATAAGCAATTTAGATCTTTGAATCTCCATGAACACTCCCATATTTTGAATTTTAAGTTTCTGGGGGTTAAAGTTTCCCAAAAGAACATATTTCTTAAGGTTAATT
>NW_021553331.1:0-237 GCF_001605985.2 Dendrobium catenatum
AGAACCACCATCTTCTTTAGGACATCGGTTCATCCTATCAGCCACTGACTATTTCTCAAAATGTGCTAAAGCAATTCCCTTACAAGAAGTTAAAGCGGACAATGTGATGAAATTCTTCCGAGATAATCTTGTCTATCGTTTTGGCGTACCTCGTCGAATTATATCAGACAATGGCACCGCCTTTAAAAGTACCAAAATTCATCGATTTATAGAACGTCATAAGATAGACTGGCGTTA
>NW_021553332.1:0-294 GCF_001605985.2 Dendrobium catenatum
GCTCTCTTGGAGAACGCCGCTCTAAACGTGGAAGATCAAAAGACATTGATTCTGCATTTCAATGGATTCAGGTACGCTTCCGAAAGATCTTCTCGATGATTTGGCATGTCTTTCGGAGACGAACGAATTATTATTTTTGTCTCCATTAAAAATCCTAACAGGATATGCCATTATGTGATGCTAATAATGCATATAACTCAATATTTAAGGAAAAAAAACTTTTAACATAATTATTTTCTATACTTGTATGCTATGATTTTTTTTTACCTTGGTTCATCATAAAAAATGAATTTA
>NW_021553333.1:0-255 GCF_001605985.2 Dendrobium catenatum
CACTGCGTACAGAATTGAAAACTTGCAATTTTTAGGCAGTTTTTCTTGTGTTTTCTATAAATAGTCTAAATTAGACTGCCACCTAATCTCTTTGTCATTTGATCTTCGTGCCTCTTGAGAGAATAGCCAAGGAGAGATTGGAAGAGAGAATTCAAGGGAGGATTCCTACCACTTGAGCGAGAAGGCTTCACTTGGATTTCAAAGGTAAGTGTCTCTAATTGTGAATTGGGATTACTTCAGTCTTTTCCTTCTTCC
>NW_021553334.1:0-392 GCF_001605985.2 Dendrobium catenatum
TAATTAATCAAAATAATTATAATTATAATTAATTTTAATTAAAATTATTTAATATCTATCTCTCCCCTCTCTCTATAGTTCAGGGGATTTACTGGATTTTGCCGAAGAAGCGCGCAACAAGGAAGAAAGTTACCTTCACAGCAAGCGGGTTCCTATTGTTGCCTCTGATCAAAATGTCGTAGGGTCCGATCTGACATGGAAGGGAATGTCGTCGATGGAGTGAAGTCGAACAACAGCGGGGGCGCCGAAGAAGCACTTGATCTAGAGAGAGTTACCTTCATAGAGAGCGGAGATCCTACCCTAGCTTCCGATCGAAATGTCGTAACTTCCGGTCGGATAGGGAAGGGAACGTCGTCAAGGGAGCAAAGTCGAACAACAACGAGGGAGCCGAA
>NW_021553335.1:0-202 GCF_001605985.2 Dendrobium catenatum
AGCTTTGGATGGTCACTGTGAAGGTAACGATCTTTCATACCCCTAACTCCGTAAGTCGCTAGCTTCTTTCTTTTTTATGAATCCTAATATGCATATGATTAACTTCCTGATTCAAAGATTAAAAATAACAGATGTAAGCACTATTTTTTATTTTTAAATTCACGCCTTTTCAAATTCCACTCATTTGAGAGTTATTCTTCTC
>NW_021553336.1:0-263 GCF_001605985.2 Dendrobium catenatum
TAGGGTTTAGGGTTTAGGGTGTAGGGTTTAGGGTGTAGGGTTTAGGGTGTAGGGTGTAGGGTGTAGGGTGTAGGGTTTAGGGTTTAGGGTACAGGGTGTAGGGTGTAGGGTGTAGGGTGTAGAGGGTATAGGGTATATGGTATAGGGTATAGGGTATAGGGTATAGGGTATAGGGTATAGGGTATAGGGTATAGGGTATAGGGTATAGGGTTTTAGGGTTTTAGGGTTTTAGGGTTTAGGGTTTAGGGTTTTAGGGTTTTAGG
>NW_021553337.1:0-293 GCF_001605985.2 Dendrobium catenatum
TTGCCCCCCCTAAGAATTTAGGCTGGTTCCGCCCCTGCACGACACGAAAACTCGACTCAAACTCGACCCGATTTAAAAAAACCGGTCGGGTTCGGGTTCCAGAATTCAACCCGTTTGAAAAATGGGTCGGGTTCTGGTTGACCCGACGGGTTGCCGGGTCAACGTGCCAACCCGTTTAAAATGAGATGCCCGCACTGGCCCAGCTTCCCGCGAACCTGCCATGGCTGCCCGAGCCTTGCTTTGTCAGCTGCCCGCACGACAGTGCCTGCCAGGATTGGAAGGTTTCAACAAGC
>NW_021553338.1:0-225 GCF_001605985.2 Dendrobium catenatum
AATGCTGGCGGTAAAGGTGGACATTCCGTCCAGATCTTCTGGGTTTGGCCGGTTCTCGGCCACCTCTGATAAGAGCGCGGCTCAACTTGGGGCTCGGGAGGAGAAAGGGGTTAGGACGGTCGGTTCTACTCACCCTGGTAAGGAGAATGTGCACGGCTATGCCAGTGCGAAGACCACTCTTAATCCGTTGGCTACTGCCTTGGATGGCCAGATCCAGTCCACAAA
>NW_021553339.1:0-410 GCF_001605985.2 Dendrobium catenatum
AAAAAAAAAAAAAAAAAAAAAAAAAAAACCTATATGAGCCCAAAATTTGGCCTAAACATGCATGGGCCAGCTACAAAAAGATTGGATGTGAGATTAGACTCTTCTTCTACACATTTGAAGAGTTTTAGATGAGGCTACAAAGAGATTTTAAATGAGAGACTTTAGAGTTATGTCGGCTAACCTTTGATTGTTGTTGTTGTTGATAACAAGGTTGATGTTTGACGCCAACAATAAGTCCAGTGCGTTTGGTTGTTGCCAAGACCAATGTGTAGTATCGATATCAACACCGACGCCTATTATTTCTACAAAGCTAATATGCACTGTTGACCCCAACGCTAATATACACCATTGTTGGTTGCAATTGCCAATAATGATGCTTGTTATTGCCAATAAGACCAACAACTGCTATT
>NW_021553340.1:0-326 GCF_001605985.2 Dendrobium catenatum
TATTTCGCTCTTCTTATGTGTTGGGCTCGATCTTCTGGTTTCTTCTCTGTTCCGCTGCTGCTTCTTGTGGCTCCCCTGGCTTGTTGCTCTCTCGCAGTGTTTGCCTGGGTGTCAGTTTGGCTTCTCTCCTATGTTGTATCCTTTTGCCTATGCTCATTCCTATTGATTTTATTTTGCTGCCTTTGTCCTGTTTTTGTGTTTGTTTTTTGAATATAGGTCGCTATATCGCTTATCTCAATTAGTTTGTGAGAAGCCCCTTCGGTTGCAAATGTGGTTTTAGAGAGAAAATTATGTCAAAATAGAGGCTGCAAATTGCTACCAATACA
>NW_021553341.1:0-219 GCF_001605985.2 Dendrobium catenatum
CTTAACATCCTAATTCATATTGAACGAGTTCCAACAATTTCCAATTCGGTTATGTTTGGTTTGAAGGAATTGAAAGAGGAAAATAAAAGAAAATAGTTGTAGTAAATGAATTGAACTATAATGATTTATAATTAATTTGCAAACTAGTTTTGTTGAGCATAAGTTAAATCTTATCTACCATATGATTTGTAGGAATAATAACTTGAACATTATGGTTTG
>NW_021553342.1:0-296 GCF_001605985.2 Dendrobium catenatum
ATAAAGGCTTGATGTTGTTGTTGTTGTTGTTGTCTTTTAAGAGTTAGCGACCCGACCCGATAACGCTTTTCATTTGAATTCCTGAAAATAAAGAATGGAAACGCCGCGCGACATCTTCACTGTTACTCCAACTCCAGCTCTGGTAAACGCTCTCGGATTCCTCCATTTCCTTCGGTTCTGCATTAGCTTATTCCTGCCGGAGGTAGACGACGAACCTGTAGAAGATTATCAATCAGGAAGAGGTATGATTGCGCCTAATTTGCGCTTTACTTGCGCTTTCGTTGCGTTTAAGTTAT
>NW_021553343.1:0-1689 GCF_001605985.2 Dendrobium catenatum
ATTGAGAGAGATGTGATATCAAATCGTCGCGTCATATACATAGTTAGCACATTCGTCATAGTTAGCAGCTCCGTATCAATATCAAGGTCATCATCACTATCATCAATATCGTCACTATCATCAATAAGATAACCTTTAGGCTTGTCATCCAGGAACTTGTTCGGAAATACCGTAATGAAAAATAGGAGTTTGTCGCTAGGTATTTGACCAAACAGGATCTATTATATAATAATTCATTAGATCCTTTTTGATGAATGTCAACTAAGTATCGTAAAAATTGATCCCGGTTGTTCAATCATTTTGATAACCAGAGTCATTCTTGATAAATGATCACTATGAGTCAGACTCAAATAGAATTTGATCAATCCTTTTTTCTGTCGTTAAGGTGGAGAACTGAACCAAGAATTCTCTTTCTTCATCATCAATCGAACCTTCCTTCGAATTCCATATCCACTCACTCAGTTTTTGTTTTGTTAGAAATTAGAAAATAGAAGATAGAAGAAAAAAAAGAAGAGCCGTTCAACCATTCTGATGAAATTTATGAGCAGCACTCAGAGCCTCTAGTGAGTCTGGATACAAAGTATCTTCAGTTCTTTCCACAATTATGAAATGAATTTCCCATCAGCCTATCCAATCTAATTTCATCGCAGACAGAGTTAGTAGACACTACCTCAATATTCAGAAAGGTATAGTGTAAAAGAATTAGGGTAAGAGTCTTTTTTAGAATCCTTTCTTCAACCTTAGTAGCCAAAATGGAGTGTCTCTTAGGAACCTTTGGATACCAAGATTTCCGACTTCTTACTTTCATAGTTCTGATGCCCAGAATGAATTCTCACTATTTCTTTGATTTTCTTCAATTCAGAATAGCCCAAACCAATCATTAATAAGATTGGGTTGCTTCAGATTTCTTGGTACCTGTTTGAGCCACACTCAGAACCCAGATTTTGAGAAAAAAGATGACAGTCTTTTATAGGCCGGTTCTCAAAATCAAGTATCGACAGACCTAGCCCTTGCCTATGCTTTTGCGGGGCAAGAATTCGTCAAGTTCGATCAACAGGATTAAGAAATTCCAAGTTTGATCAGGCGACACCCAGATTCGAACTGGGGATAAATTTATAATATACTTCACCTATGGCACTTTATCCATTCATTGGTGGCGGGGGAGAACTTTTCTTATATCATAAGAAAAGGAGACGAAAATTCGATAGAGAAAGAAGAAAAGTGTTAGCTCACAACATTATTATGTATATGTCTGTTTTCAAAGCACGAAGAGTCATTTTCGATTCGCGGACGTTTATGAGGAAGAACTCATGAGTACTGGAACTAATCGCCTTATGGGCACTTATCCAATTTCAAATAGAGTTTATTCTGCAGCAGCAAATGCTAGTCATAATATGGGTTGAAATGAAAGCTATTTCTTTCTTGTAAAGCTGAAGTCAATAGAGGTGCTATTGTGAAAAAAGTCAGACCCCGGGTCGTCGATGGGCGTAGTTTTATGGAAAAAAACTAACTTGCTATATTAGAACCACACTGAAAAAATCGAAATCATTTTGTATGATCGATGCTATAAGCATGAAATAGAATATAAGAACTTAAATATATATATATTTCTATTCTATTATCTAAGAATTTCTTATTGGATTGGGAATTGGCGGCTGGCCAAGTGGTAGGCGGGGACTGCAACAATCC
>NW_021553344.1:0-435 GCF_001605985.2 Dendrobium catenatum
TTGCCCCTAATAAATCATTAAAAATTATTAAAAATCCCAAATTTTCCCCAAATACTTGGGATCACTTTATCAGGTCATTCCTGACCTTTGGGGGTGATTCCAACAAGTTTGGAGCTTGTTTGGGAAAAACAGTAAAAAAAGGCCCTTTCTTAGTTAATTTAGAAATTCCCTTAAATACCCCGATCTTTAGAAATCAATAACTAATTGTAGAAAATTCCAAATTAGGCAAACTCACTTGCATTGGACTCCTATTAGGGCCTAATATTTATTAAAAATCTTAGGATCCTAGAAAATGACCTACATTAGAAAGTCAACTTTTTGGTCAACCCTAGCCTATAGGATAGGGCCCGAAACTTAGAAAATCCATAACTTTGCCTAGAAAACTCCGATTCCAGCCGACTACCTGGCTAACCACTCGTATTAAGGTCTAGTATT
>NW_021553345.1:0-1145 GCF_001605985.2 Dendrobium catenatum
CCTAGTTCCTATGATGCAAAGATAACTGTTATCACTAAATCTAAAGACCTTAATGTTTATTCTATTGATAATCTCCTTGGGTCACTCATTGCATACGAGCAAGGAGTGAGTTAGAGACAAAGTGATGCAGGTGAAAAGAAAAAGAAGCAAACGGTAGCGTTAAAAGAAAACAACTCAGAAAGTGAAAGCTCTGCAGGGGAGGAAGAGGATGAGATAGCACTGATGACACGACAGCTCAAGAAATTCCTTAAGAGAAAATAGAAGCATCATCAGAATAGTTGGAATAAAGGTAAAAGCTCGAAGTCTAATAAAGCTTCATCTGATACAATTTGTTTTTAGTGCAAGAAGACAGGCTACCTTCGAGCCGATTGCCCCAATCTAAAGAGCCAACCAGCTAAGGAGAAAGGTGATGACAAAGCCAAATACAAGAAAGGAAAGATGAAGACACAAAAAGCTTTTTGGGCCGACACTGCCCCAGAATCATCAAAAGAAGAAGCAGAGGAGGAGGTAACAAATTTGTATCTTATGGCTAATGATAATCTTGATCAATAGGAACAAGATGAGGTATGTCAACTTTCATATGAAGAATTATTACTTATTTTTGAGAATATCCAAGACTCGTATAGGAAGTTGAAAAAGATGCATGCCAAGCTTAATATTTAATTTAGTTCTTTACAAGCCGAGCATGCTAAGTTATTTAAGGAAAATTCTGATTTAGATAGAGATCATATGCACTTCTTGATGAGTATGATGCATTAAATAAGAAGCATATTAAACTAACTGAAATGCATGAAATCTTGAAAACCACTCATGTTGAACTAGAAGAGGCTTTTCATAGATTAGACAAACTTACGTTAGAAGTAGATCATAGTGAGCATTTGTTAAAATAGAAGTTCATGGATTGACATATCAAAACAACACTTTTCAAGAAAGAATCATATAATTAGAAAAAGAAATTATATCACTCACATTAGCCCAACCTAGGCAACCCCCAACACAGCATGCATCACATAACCTTAGGAAGAGGCACCACCACCCACATAGGTTAGTAAACCCATTTCTTAGTGTTAGGTGCTTCTCTTGTGGCATGCTAGGTCATATAGCCCGTATAAGCACAATTCACCGTAGGACACACTTAGTATGGA
>NW_021553346.1:0-200 GCF_001605985.2 Dendrobium catenatum
CCTATTATGTTATGCGCATCACTAGGTTGATTTTCTTTAGATTTTAAAATGTTAAATAACTTTAAAAATGATTTCTTAAAAATTGTTGGGCTTTTAAATATTGCCTTTCAAAAATATGTCATAAATATAAAAAAAATGAAATAAAATTTGAGCTTTTGTCTATTAGGTAGATCTGTATTTTAGCTTTATGTTGTATATCT
>NW_021553347.1:0-1287 GCF_001605985.2 Dendrobium catenatum
TGGGTGGGCGTCCAATTTTAGGGCCCTTTCTGGCGATTTTAACCACCATAAAACCTTCACTTAAAAATGAAGGCTACACTGCCAGTTAAAGTCACCACGTAAAGTGGGATGTTGGTTGGACATTTTTAGTGATGATTTATTAAGAGCCATGGTAATTTTTGAGGTTAGGGATCTAAGTTGAATCTTAAGTGAAGTGGGATATTGCTTTAATGTCTAGCATTTCATCTTTGATAATATAGTTTTGATGAAGAAGGCTTGAGGGTTATGTTGGTTGGTTTGATAAGTGAGGTCAACTCGATACCAACACTTGATGGTAGAGTGCCCAATTTTATCGTAAACTAGACATTGAATTAATGGTGTGGAGAATTTTCTTCCTTGAGAACTTTGGGTGTAGTTTTTATTGTCTTGGAAATTCAAGGATTTATGTCATCATTTGGTGGTGTAAGGACAACACATCCACTGCTTATAATATAATCCAAAGCTAAGGAGGATTCTAGTTGGTAGGTTGATTGAAGCTCATGAAGGGATTTATTTTCCAAGTTGGGCTCTTTACTTCATAATATGATATACAGCTCATAAAGGTTAATGGGTTGAAGGTTAGTTTAGATAGTAGCTTTAAAGCATAGTAGGTGGGAGCTAAGAAGCCCAGTGAAGATCTCACAGCTACAATAACATCTATCTTGGTTTAAATAACAAAAAGATATTGAGTCATGGATTGATCTTTCATGGAGAGACAATGAAGTTCATTCTTAAGATGATAAATGTGAGATCAATTAGTTAATTGTAGTATGTGATCAATGGTGGATGGTTGACTAGATTTCTTTACATGAATATGGGTTTATAATTTATGAAAAAAGAGAGCGAAGATGGTAGAATATAATGCTACAGCTAATTCTTATCAATGAGCAACCAAAGATTATAGTGAGGACTGCTTGTGAAGATTGCATAGTGTTAAGGATATGTGGATTTGCATGAAGGGTATATCTATTAAGGTGGCCATCAAATCCATCTGCGCTAGAACTCTTGGGAACTTCAACTCTCCAGCTGGGGTGATTGATGGGTGTGAATTGAGTGTTGCTTATGTTCATATTGGATATAAGAAATTTCCATTATGAGGGAATGGACATTGTTCCCAATTTGAGTGGGAACATATGATTAAAAATATTAGTAATTTGTCGTAAGTGTCAATTCAATATGTCATGCCCTACTTCTTTCATCTATTTGTCTAGATTAACAAGACCTACCTTTCTTTCTAAAACACGACTCAATTATATCTCTTTAAATCTC
>NW_021553348.1:0-413 GCF_001605985.2 Dendrobium catenatum
TTAATGGTGGCCAGCAGAGCTCCATAGTATGGCCTTCGCCCTATGGAATAACCGACCAGAGAGAGCGCCCATTCGGGAGCACCAGCAGAGAACTGAGCAGCAGTGAAGTGAGCCGTAGCATTTTCTATGGGGAAATGGGTGATTGAGGAGGTGAAATCGTTCGAAACCAGAGGCTGGGTAGCAAATAGACTTTTCCAGTCTCGCGGAAGCAGAGATGAGGAAGAAGGGAGCGTGAGGAGTGGGAGAGTGGAGGAGGACATCCCTAAGGCGGTCCTCCCCGGAGT
Source organism: Dendrobium catenatum (assembly GCF_001605985.2). NCBI lineage: Eukaryota > Viridiplantae > Streptophyta > Magnoliopsida > Asparagales > Orchidaceae > Dendrobium > Dendrobium catenatum. Next base: position 285 of record NW_021553348.1, read on the forward strand.
GGAGGGAGTGGAGGCGGCCAAAAGGATCGCAAAGGTGAAGCACAAGCGGAAACCCTACTTTGTGACTGATTTAAAAAAAAAAATTATAAAAGGCTGCGTGTATGTGCTTTATTTTATTCTCTATGGTTC
>NW_021553349.1:0-242 GCF_001605985.2 Dendrobium catenatum
AAAGTTCACTTATACATACAGTAAAAATATATTTTTTGAGAAATGTAAAAAAAATATATATTTTTTTCAGATGTCAGTAACGGCTATAAGCATTCAGGTCAAACGCTGCAGCCACAAAGCAAAATAATTTAATAGTGCGACTGCGGCAGAGACGACCGAACGGACCCTTTTTCTTTCTTTTCTGCTTGAAGCCGAAGGCCTTGAAGAAGCCGAAGGCCTTGAAGAAGAAGGTTTTAGGCGGA
>NW_021553350.1:0-304 GCF_001605985.2 Dendrobium catenatum
GTGTGAAAGGATGAAGATTCTCTTCCTATACTTGGAGGGTGTGAAATGATGACGGTTCTCTGCTGCATTGGGGATTGGTGGAAGGGAGTTTTGTTAAGGCTCCTCCGCCTTGCTATGGGAAAAAAAGGAGAGTCACTTTGGTAATAGTGCAATACCTATAGTGGGAAGCTTTAGGGAGTGGATATAGGTCATGTTTAATTTTACCACTATAAATCTTTGTGTCATTTTAATTTCCGCTGTTTACTTACTACAAGTTATTTTAATTCTCTGGTTGAAAAGTTTTATTTTTAAAACTTTAATTAAC
>NW_021553351.1:0-345 GCF_001605985.2 Dendrobium catenatum
ATATTTGATTATCATCAGCTTAATTTGAAAAACAAATTAAATGATGATATTTTCACTCAAATTTGACAATGGCAAATTTTATAGTTATTAAATTTGGCATGAGACGTGTAAAATTACTTTTAATTGATAAGTTGTATATCATTTTTACCTAAAATAAATTTAAGTTTTATAAATATATCTTTATGAAGTTTAAGCTAGGTATTTTGAACCAATTTTTTCTTTGTTTAAATAGTCAATTATTTTTATTTGAATATCTTAATTTGAGTGAGAACGTAGAATAACATCTTAGTGTTGCATCATGGAATATTTGAGGCGGAAGAGAGATAATGATCTTAACGTCTTACT
>NW_021553352.1:0-295 GCF_001605985.2 Dendrobium catenatum
CATGAGCCCTTCTCCTCCCCCGATCTCCTCTGCTTTCTGATCGCTCCTTCCACGGCTTCCTTCCAGTCGGTCGGAAGTTGCGACACTTTGGTCGGAGGCAACAACAGACGCTCGCTCGCCGTGGAGATAACCTCCTCCCTGTCGCGTGCCTCTCCAGCCGCCTGCGTGGCCGACCGACTTCGCCCCTTTGCACGACGTTCCTGCGGGATCGGAAGTTACGGCATTTTGATCCAGAGCAACGACGGGAGCTCGTCAGTCGTGAGATCACACACGCCGCTTCTTCGGGTCCTGTAGG
>NW_021553353.1:0-456 GCF_001605985.2 Dendrobium catenatum
TTAACTTTTGATTGAAATCATTATAGTCATATTCAAATTATTTAATTTAGGGGAGTCAACCTATTCTTTGTTGAGTTTTTGAATCTTTTCCCATGTCTTTTTCATTGGGTTAAGATGATTAAAACTTAAGCAACTACTTTCCAATATTATAAAAAAATATATTTTCAAATGAAAAATAAAACTTTCACTTTTTGATGAAAATCCAACATTTCTCAATCATTGTAAATATTTGATATTCCTTGGTGCTTTCACTATAAAGGATGCTCAAATATTTTCCTTGATCTTTAAAAACTCATGCAAAAGTTAAAGTTTCTAAAGAAATTTTATCATGTTGCATTTAATTTTCTTAAAACTTGTAAATAATAACTCTAGAAGATTCATATTATTTTCTTTGAGTTACTCGAAACAAATTAAATCGTAGATTGAATCTTTAATCAAAATCTTGCATTCTTCCTT
>NW_021553354.1:0-305 GCF_001605985.2 Dendrobium catenatum
TATAACAAAAGAAAATAAAAGAAAAGATCCTCTCACCCGCCTCGACATCCGTATCCTCCACTGCTGGTCCGCCGATCCCAAAGGTATAATTTCCGGAACCCTTGTTTTCTCTCTTATCTCGGCATGCGTGTCGAGTGGTGGTCTGCCTATACACGTTTTTCTTAGCGTGGTGGGAGGGGCAATCGGCGCGACACCCACGACAAGGTAGGCGAGCGACCCTTGGTTCCAAATCCTGCCCTTGACGTGTGCGACGAGCCGGATAACCACTTATACACGCTTTTCTTAGCGTGGTAGGAGGGAACCCG
>NW_021553355.1:0-652 GCF_001605985.2 Dendrobium catenatum
GTATATAAGAGACTTGGAAAGGTTTGTTGTTTCTAATTCTTTCATAGCTGAATTATATTCTACTTTTTCATTCTTTTCGTGGAATGGTAGAAATGAAGTAAAGCATGGTGGCGTTGAAGATAGTGCTACATTTATTGCTTCAAAACATTTATTGCTTCAAAAGTAATTAATTTGGTGGCCACTTCTCATCATATTAAGATCATCTCGAAATACCGAAGTGTTAATTAGTCTTCCCAACTATTTTCCACATCTTGGCACCCACCTCCTCCCGAGTGGATCAAGATTAATATTGATGCTTCGTTATGGAAATCAAATAAAGCAGGAGTTGGTGGAGTGGTAAGAGATAATAAAGGAAGGTTCTTGTTGGCCTTTGGTTTTGGTTCTATACATTGGAATATTGCACAGTTGAAATTATTGGCATTCAAATCCTTGAAGAGAGTTTTGCAAAGATGGATGCAAGAGGCAGATGGCATTATTATTGAAGGTGATAATTGGAACATTATCAAGTTTCTTCAAGAGTCCTATGCCAATTCTAAATTGTGGGTGGAGGACCGAGTGGTGAAGGATTTGTTTTTCTTTAAAGGTGTCAATAATGCCTTATTTCATTGTACTAGTCGTAATGGAAATAAGTTAACAGATTATTGTGCTAACT
>NW_021553356.1:0-551 GCF_001605985.2 Dendrobium catenatum
TGCTTTTGATCTTGTTTTGTTCCTCTCATGCTCATTTAAGAGAAATTAGGGCAAAATCGAATTGGTGAAACCCTAGGGCGTATCACTTACCTCAGGTGCTTTGCATCAGAGACACCCAAGTTATGGGCAAGGTGGTTATCATGGGCTGAGTATTAGTATAACACCTCTTATTATTCTGCTTCTCAAATGATGTCATTCAAGGTGTTGTACGGGAGGGATCCACCTCACTTGGTGCACTTTGGGCATAGTAGCACTCCAGTTCCTTCAGTCGAGGAATACTTGGAGGAGAGGGACAGGGCGTTGGATGAGTTGAAGAGGAATCTACTGAGAGCTCAATCACAACAACCAATCCTGATTGAGCTCTGATTCCCTCTATCATATTCTTCTAAACCAGGCCGCAAGCTTTCTACCCTTAGCTTTTACGTGAAACCAACTCAGCCACAGCCTCTCCATACAGCCCTAGAGTCACTGTATTGGGCTGATTTCTCTGTTGTCTAGTATTTTGCTATAAATAGCATAGCCCTTCTCCTCGCTATAGCTGAACACCACAA
>NW_021553357.1:0-261 GCF_001605985.2 Dendrobium catenatum
GTTCATAAGGGGCCTAACATCCCTAACAAACTTTCAATTGCTTTCGTCACCAACTAAGCTATCTATTTTTTGTATCTTCAGCTTTTAGAACAATCGTTTCACTTGCATCCAAAATTCTTTGACCCAAACTTTGCTCGTATGAAATGAGTGAGCCAATCATATTATCAATAGAATAATCATTCAAATTTTTTGATTCAAAAATAACAACAATTTTAGTGTAAAACTTATCCAGTAGACAATGAAGAATTTTGTTAATTTTTT
>NW_021553358.1:0-276 GCF_001605985.2 Dendrobium catenatum
TTCATTTTCATTTTTTTTATTTTTTTATTTTTTTTTTTAAGATGGTGATGTGTGTGTTGATCAGAGAAAATACTACATAAAAAGAAAAAGTAAAGACAAAAAAAATTAATGAAAAAGAAAAGAAAAAAAAAAAGAATGAAAAAGAATAAATCCAAAAAAATACATAAAATATAAAAAAATGAACAAAAAACAAAAAAAAATATAGCACACGAATAATGGTTTACACATTATCTTGCTCCTAGTCTGATGATTCAGAAGCTAGATCTGCCCAGGAGA
>NW_021553359.1:0-246 GCF_001605985.2 Dendrobium catenatum
CTTAATTCTATCAAATACATATTTGAAAAGAAAAAGATTCAAACCTGCAGTGGATTAGAAGCAGTTTATATGATAAAGCATTACGTTCAGAATTTTGTTTAGCACTTAGAGTGCCAAACAATCTACTTCTACCCTATTGGCCATATCTTTGGGGGGTTTTAAGCAGTACCTGCATGCAAGCAATTTATTATCATTTATGAGTGCCCCCCTTTTAGATATGACCACCTGCAAGAAGAACAAGTATAT
>NW_021553360.1:0-299 GCF_001605985.2 Dendrobium catenatum
AGTTAAATCATACTTCTTTTCCAAAATATAAGCAATCTGATGTCCTAAGGCTATGTTCTTCTTCCTCTTATGATCAACATGACCATTTTCTGAGAGGCCATAAATGTAGTCAATTAGGAGTTGGGCCTCATCTATAGGTTGTCTAGTCATAATCAAGTAGGTAACAGTAGAAAGAAGAGGATTAAGCCTTCAGTCCTTAGGTTTAGGAAGATACCAAAATCATCCTTAGTGATTTAAACTTTCTTTTTGAAAACAAAAGAAGTGATGACAGAATGGTCGGAGTTGAATGACATATTTGC
>NW_021553361.1:0-246 GCF_001605985.2 Dendrobium catenatum
TGTCATAGTTTGGAAGGGGAGTGGAGCTTGGAGAATATGTATAGATTATACATATCTCAATAAAGCCTATCCAAAAGACAGTTTTCCACTTCCTCATATTGACTAGTTAGTTGATACCACCTCTAGATATTAGATGTTGAGCTTTATGGACGCCTACTCTAGTTATAATCAAATAAAGATGAATTCGACTAATGAAGAAGCGACAGCTTTTCAAACAGATAAAGGGCTATACAGTTATCGGGTGAT
>NW_021553362.1:0-269 GCF_001605985.2 Dendrobium catenatum
CTACCCATGTAGTGTTTGATGAGTCTGATCCTAAAAAGCACGGGGTAGAGGATGATGATGATCTTGGAGAAGTTACAAATGAAATAAAAAAGTTGGGGAAGGGAGTAGAACAATAAAATGTTGAAGGAGTAGAAGAAGTCACCCAAGGAGTAGAAAATATTGATTTGGATGAAAGGATTGGACATTCTCACACTTTACCTAGAGATTGGAGATACTCTACAAGTCACCCCAAAGATTTGATTTTAGGAGACCCTTCTCATGGAGTCAAG
>NW_021553363.1:0-5496 GCF_001605985.2 Dendrobium catenatum
TTCCCTCCTAGACTTACAGTTCCAACTGGTCCAAAAATATTCATATGCAAAATCTCCAATGGTTTACTAGTTCTAAGATCTTTTTTGGACTAAAAAGAGAACTTCACCTATTTTACTAATTGACATGCATCACAAAGGTGGTCCTTAGGAAATTCTAGTTTTGGTATACCTCTCACTAGGTTCTTTTGGGTAATCTTCCTAAGGTTTTTCATGCTAGAGTGACAAAGTCTCCTATGCCAAAGCCATTACTCATCAGAAATAGTTTTTAAACAAAAAGTAGTAGGAATTTTAATGTAATTAAAATCTAGCATATACACATTATTTACCCTTATACCATTTAAAACATAATTTTCATTTAGGCTTAATATGCAGCTAGTAGGAAAAAAATTTACACTGTATCCTTTATCACATAGCTACCTTATACTTAATAAATTATGCTTTAAGCCTTCTACTAACACATTCTTAATAAAAAAGTTCTTAAGATTTTCAATCATACCTGACCCAATCACATTCCTTGTGGTGTTATCTCCAAGTGTAATCTTGCTTCCACTCCTGGCTTCCAGCGATATGAATTATGTAGTATCTCCAATCATATGCTTTGAGCATCCACTATCTAGGTACCATATGCTCTCATGAGGTCTTGTATGAGAGAGACCCTCTTCTTGATCTAACTGATCAAAATTATCGGCCATTAAGCATATATTACTGACTTCCTCTTCCTTTTCCATTTCTGACGAGTCCAAAGCTGAGTTCGCCCAGAAAGCTCTTTGGAATTTCTTCTTGCCCTTCTTCACAATTGGTTTCTCCTCTACCTTCTCCTTGCTAGGAATGGCTTTGAGTTTTGGGCAATCTGTCTTAATATGTTTATGTTTCGTACACTCATAGCAAATAACATCATTTAAAACCTTGACAATCCTATTAAATTTACCTCGATTCTAATGCTGGCGTCACTTCTACGTCCTCTTCAGAAAGCTTCTGAATTGTCTAGTCATTAGTCCGATGTCGTCTTCATCCTCAGGTTTTGAGTGTTCACTCTCATATTCCTCCACTTTTAGTGCTATGTTCTTCTCCCTATGTGATTAACCTGCATCAATCTTTCTTTGGCTAACTCCTTGCTCGTAAGCAATTAGCGATCCAAGAAGATTGTCAATAGAGTAAATGTTTAGATCTTTAGACTCTATAATTGTAGTAATTTTAGCATCCTAAGTAATTGGAAAATAATGAAGTATCTTATTAATAATTTCAGTATTTATTAGTCCCTACCCAATGCATATAAAGAGGTGACTATTTGTGTGAATATTGTGTACATATCAGAAATGGATTCATTTGGTTTCATGCGAAATAATTCATAATCATACAACAAGATATTAAGTCTAGATTGCTTAACCTCATTAGTCCCCTCGTAAGTTATACAAAGTCTATCCCATATGCCCTTTCCACTTTTGCAAGTGAAAGCCCGTATGTAATCTTCAGATTTAAGTGCACAAAAGAAATTATTAAAGAATTTTGCATTAAGTTATGCTAAGTCACGTTCTTCTACTATCCAGTCTATAAAAGGTGTTTCTACTCTAACTTCGTCAACTAATCTAGTTAGTTTTGTGTACCCTTTCTGAACTAAGATTCACATTCAGTAATCAAGTGACTGTAAAAATGTAGACATGCATATTTTTCAAGTGTAGGCAGAGAACCCTTCGGCTATTCAACCCTTTGGCTGTTCACACTATCCAAGTGTCGGTAGGGAACCGGATCTCCTTTACAGATCTTCTCATAAGAAATCTAGAAGGATGAGAAAAAAGAGTAAAGTAATCATAAATCACAAGTGCAGATTCATACCTTTGAGTACCAAGTGAATCCTTCACGCTCCAATAGTAAGAATCCTCCTTCAAACACTCTCTCACACTCTCTTCTTGACTCTCCCTGTAGTTGACATGAAGATCAGTAGGAAAAAAGATTAAGTGATAGTTTACAAATGACCATTTATATGAAAGACATAAAAAACTATCTAAAAATTGCTGATTTTCAAATCAATACAAACAGGATCATCCCGTACGATCGTAATATTATCCCATACGAATAGAGTAAAATTATTGCGTATGATTCCTTATATACATTGGGATGAGTTGACTTCATACATGATCATCATCCCGTATGAACTAAGTTTTTTCAAAAAATGTTAGGAGAAAACAAAGCTTAAAACAATAATATTTGGAATCATCAAAACTATACAAGTTGCAAGAAGATAAAACATGCAAATAACGACTCTCTTAACAGTATTGACCGAATGTGACAAGAAAAGTAGAGTAAAAAATATAAGTAAAGGTCACCAGAAGGTGAAAAAGTAGGAGAATTCTTTCATGGCCTTACCCTATGTCAAGGGCAGAGCGGAGGAAAGCACCGAGGTAAAGCAGAGTTCACTAGAAGGTGAAAAAGTAGGGGTCTCCTCTCTTGGCCTTACCCTATAGTAAGGGTAGAGCCGAGGAAAGAATCAGGAGGAAATTACAGATCACCAAAAGGTGAAAAATTAGTGAGTTCCTCTCCTGGCCTTATCCTATTGCAAAGGCAAAGCCTAGGAGAAAACCAAATTAAAGTAGTAAGTAAACCAACTACCTGCCTGACCATATCAAAACAGTAAGGTTAAAGTTGAAAGGGGTGGTGAGAAATGTCTTATTGGGACTCTGTCGGGCTCTCTCAACTAGGTAATTCGATGTCTACACAGCACATATGCCTACACTAGAATAAAAGGAAAAAAAACATATGCCTAGTGTATGTGCCTGCGATAGGGTCTCTACTTAGCGCATATGTCAAAAGTAGTACAAAGTAAGAACGCTCAACATGATCCCTGATGCATATGCCTACAATGACGTGAAGAGAAAATAGTGGTGAGGAATGCCTCATAGGGACTCCATCGGGCTCTGTCAATCAGGTAAGCTTCAACACCTGACTAACCATTTTGGTGGAGCAGATGAAGAAGGGCTCAATACTCACTCAATCATTTCAAATGAATGAATAAAGAGTCAGGACCTGACACCTGCCTGATCATAATAGGATATCAAAAAAGTAAAGGGTGGTGAGGAATGTCTCCCAGGGACACTGTCGGGCTCTCTCAACCAAGGAAGCTTCAAACACTTGCTTAACCAGTTTGGCGCAGCAGATAAGGAAGGGATCAATACTCAATTGATCCTTTTGAACCACTGAGTGAAGATTCAGGGTCTAACGCCCACCTGATCACAATAGGACATCAGTAAAAAAGGGTAGTGAGGAATGCCTTCCAGAGACTCTATCGGGCTCTCTCAACTAAGGAAGCTTCAACACATGCTTAACCGGTTCGGCAAAAAAGTAAATGAAGAAAGGCTCAATACCCACTTGATCCTTTCAAACCAATGAGTAAAGATTTAGGGTTTGATTCCCTCCTAATCATAATAGGACATAAAAAAAAGGGTAGTGAGAAATGCCTCCCAGGGACTCAGTCGGGCTCTCTCAACCAAGGACGCTTCAACACCTCCTTAACCAGTTCAGTGAAACATATAAGGAAGGGATCAATACCCACTTGATCCTTTCAAAATAGTGAGAAAAGAGTTAGGGTTTGACTCCCGCCTGATCACAACAAGACATTAGAAAAAAAGGGTGGTGAGAAATGCCTCTTAGGAACTTTATCAGACTCTCTCAACCAAGAAAGTTTCAACACCCGCTTAACCAGTTTGGTGCAGCTGATGAGGAATGGATCAATACCCACTTAATCCTTTCAAACCAGTGAGTAAAGAATTAGGGTCTGACATTCACCTGATCATAATATGACATAAAAAAAAGGGCGGTGAGGAATACCTCATAGGGACTCTGTCGGGCTTTCTCAACCAAGGAAGCTTTCACACCTGCTTAACCAGTTTGGTGCAGTATATGAGGAAGGGATCAATACACATTCTATCCTTTTAAACCAGATAGGAAAGAGTCAGGGTTTGATGCCCTCCTGATCACAATAGGACTTTTAAAAAAAAGGGCGGTGAGGAATGCCTCACAAGGACTCTGTCGGGCTTTCTCAACCAAGGAAGCTTCAACACCTGCTTAACCAGTTCAGTTTAGCAGATGAGGAAGGGATCAATACCCACATAATCCTTTTGAACTAGTGAGTAAAGAGTCAGGGTCTAACACCCGCCTAATCATAATTGGACATAAGAAAATAAGGGCGGTGAGGAATGCCTACCAGGGACTCTATCGAGCTCTCTCAACCAAGGAAGCTTCCACACCTGCTTAACCAGTTTAGTGCAACAGATAAAGAAGGGATCAATACCCACTTAATTCTTTAGAACCAGAGAGTAAATTGTCAGGGTACGACGCCCACCTGATCACAATAAGACTTCAAAAAAAAAAAAAAAAGGGATATGAGGAATGCCTCCTAAGGACTCTATCGGGCTCTCTCAACCAATGAAGCTTCAACATCTGCTTAACTAGTTTGATATAGCATATGAGGAAGGGATAAATACCTACTTGATCCTTTCAAACCAGTAAGAAAAGAGTCAGGGTCTAACTCTCGCCTAATCACAACAGGACATCAGAAAAAAAAGGGCGATGAGGAATGCCTCTTAGGGACTCTGCCAGGCTCTCTCAAACAAGGAAGCTTCAACACCTACTTAACATGTTTAGTGTAGAAAATGAGGAAGGGTTCAATACCCACTTGATTCTTCGAAACCAGTGAGTAAAGAGTCAGGGTGTAAGGCCGCCTGATCACAACAGGACATCATAAAAAAAGGGCGGAGACGAATACCTCCCAAGGACTCTATCGGGCTCTCTCAGCCAAGGAAGCTTCAACACCTACTTAACCAGTTCAATATAGCAGATAAGGATGGGCTCAATACCCACTCGATCCTTTCTAACCAGTGAGTAAAGAGTCAGGTTCTGATGCCCTCCTGATCACAACAGGACTTCAGAAAAAAAGGGCGATGAGGAAAGCCTCTTAAGGACTCTGTCGGGCTCTCTCAACTAAGGAAGCTTTAACACCTGCTTAACATGTTTGACGCAGTAGATGAGGAACGGCTCAATATCCACTCGATCATTTCAAATGAACGAATAAAGAGTTTGGCACAGTAGATAAGGAAGCTTTAATAAATACCTAACCAGTTTGGCACAGAAGATAAGGAAGGGCTCAATACCCACTTGATCCTTTCGAACTAGTGAGTAAAGAGTTAGGGTATGATGCCCGCCTAATCATAATAGGACATCAGAAAAAATAGGGCAGTGAGGAATGCCTCCTAGGGACTCTGTCGGGCTCTTTCAACCAAGGAAGCTTCAACACCTACTTAACCAGTTTGGCGCAGCAGATAAGGAAGGGCTCAATACTCACTTGATAATTTCAAATGAGTGAATAAAGAGTCAGGGTGGTGGGGTATGCCTTCCAGGGGCTCTGTTAGGCACCCCACCAAGTAAATAACCGATCTATCTCACTGATTAGTTTGGTGCAACAGGGTAGAAGGCAAAAATCACCTCAACATCAACCTAAAATAG
>NW_021553364.1:0-412 GCF_001605985.2 Dendrobium catenatum
GCATTTGGTTTTCTTTGTGGTGATATTGGTTTTGATTGAAAGATATTTTTTTACCAATTCACCTCTCTCTCTTAATTAGCTTTGGGCCAGTTTATAGGGCCTAACATCCCTAATGAACTTTCAAGTGGTATCAAAGCACTTTCTAGTGTCATCTGAGCACTTTCAAGTGATATCAGAGCCATTTTCAAAAAATAAGTTTTTAAAATCTTTTGAATTTCGATCAATGGCTAATTTTTTAAATCATAATATTGTGGAAGGTTACTCAATCACCAGACCACCTTTGTTTGAAAATATTAAATTTGATTTTTGAAAAATTTGCATGTCTATTTTTTTGCAATCGATTGATTTTCTCATGTGGCATATGATTTTAACTAGTTATTCATCACCGTCACGTATTTTAGATGGAATTAAA
>NW_021553365.1:0-221 GCF_001605985.2 Dendrobium catenatum
GATGGAATTGTCGAGTCTTCCATTTCCTCCATCTCCGATTTTTCTCCTGGATCTGAAGTAGCAGAACTCATTTCGAAACCAATTCTTCTTGCCTAGCTCTTGATACCATGTAGAAACAAGAACAGTGATCTTGGATCAAGAAGAGAGTCGAAATAAGAAGAAGAAGAAGTTATATTTCATTTTTAGTAAACTGTAACAGAAGATTACAAGTTATTATATAG
>NW_021553366.1:0-379 GCF_001605985.2 Dendrobium catenatum
TCTTAATCTAAATGAAAAGAAAATAAGATTAAAGTAGTATGGTGCCATGAAAGGCGTTGTACATGACAAACTGGTCTAATCCTATGAAAATTAATTATCCTAAGCTAAAGGAAAAAAGAAAATTGGATTAAAGTAGAAAGGTTCCATAAATGATGTTATCCACGACTCGCACGTCTAATCCTAAGGAAATGAAGAATCCTAACATGAAGGATAAGAAGCTAGATTAAAACTAAGATCGTTCCACGAAGGGCGTTATCCACCACTAGCACTTTAAATCATAAGGAAAGAAAAAATCCTAACCTAAAAGAACCAAAAGCTGGATTAAACTAGGATGGTGAAAATTCCGATTCCTTTCCATAGGAATCTCACTAACGCTCTC
>NW_021553367.1:0-533 GCF_001605985.2 Dendrobium catenatum
CATTCATATTAGGCCTTCAAGGCCTACAATCAAAAGATTCACTAAATAAAAGGCATGAAGCCTACGAAACCCGATCTTCCTAAGCATGTAAATAGGAGTAGACAGGGTTCGAACCATCAGATAAATATACGGTCACGAAGTCGACCAAAATATTTATCTTATACATTCATATTCAGCCTGCAAGGCTTTCAACAAAGAAAATTCATAAACAAAGGCATGAAGCCTATGAAACCCGATCCTCGATCAACCGCTTGGTCGAGTTGACAAGGTCCATTCAAATAAAGAGAAATGACCCCGAACACCCCGATGATGGCCGTATTGAATGATGATCTCAACCGGATGGGTCAATTTCAGGCATTTTTAAATGCCTCCCAAAAGTCCAAAATCCAAAATTTTCAAATTCCACAAATCCTAAAATCCAGATATTTAAATCTGAAATCAAACCATCAATCACTTAAAGCTAAATCCATCCACCCTCCGCAACAGTTTGTCGGGATGGACAAATCAAAATTTACTTCAGCTCACAAAGAGCC
>NW_021553368.1:0-1211 GCF_001605985.2 Dendrobium catenatum
GGGATCAAATGCCAATGGATGACTGAGATTTTGACACTTCTAAGAGTTGCTTGAGTGTCACAAGAAATTACAATGAGAAGCTTCTATTGTTATAATATAGATGGTGTTATTTTTCACCTTCATTCTCTCTATATGGGATAGTAATCTCATCATCTCTTCTACCTCAACTTGGTTCTATTTTGTCTCTTCTTCCGCAGGATAAATTTCCCAATTGAACAAATTTCAGTAACTTCAACACTAACAAAAAAATCATCTATTTTTTCTCTAACAACATCCCAACTCTCAAAAATAGAGTTCATTATACTCTGGGAAAGTTGGCAGCAAACCATAAAGGATTATGTGTTGTATTTCATGTTAAGAAAACTAGCAAAAGATCCATCGTCATTGCTATCAGACAAGTCATCAACCCCGCCACATAATTCTTAATTGAGTTGAAGATAAATGCTACTATATTACGACAACCTCTACCACAAATAATTGCCTAAAATTGAAGATTCATTATGATTTCTTTTAATTACTTTTGATGTTGCTTAGTTACATTGCCTGTAAACCCCCACTAATAAAGAAGGATTCTTGTGAAGTTTAATAAATGTTATTGAATATTGAAAATAATTTTGCAAGCAAGCAAGCTCCCATCTCTCCTTACTTGCATCTATATGCATCAAAATTAATTTTCTAAATATAAAGTAAATAACTTATCCATAGTATTAAAATTCCCTATATTTTCAACTCTCCTTGACTTTAGCCTTAGAGGAGACCTATTAGTGCAATAATTATACAAATGTCACACAAGATCCTTACTTTTACTCTAGGCTGGAGCCTAGCCCATTCTATCATGCCTAAACTAAGGGGTTGTTTGGCAACAAGTAGGATTTACTAAATCCTGTAAATTCTGATTTAGTACATCCTAACATGTTAAATCGTGAAAATTGTTTGGCAACATAGTTGTCAAATATTGCTAAATCCCATGAAATTGTTTGGCAATGTACTCCAGGATTTAAGGCGATTAGTTCATTTAAAAATTAAATTTATTTTGTTTTAAATTTAATTTACATTACTTATTAATTTCAATTTTAATTACCGTGGATATTATATTGATAATTCTTTAATTAATTAGTTAATTGTTTTCTGAAATAACTAATTATTTAGATAATAATCTTACTAATAATTAAATTAAGGGATTTTTACATACATAACACCTAAAACTATTG
>NW_021553369.1:0-307 GCF_001605985.2 Dendrobium catenatum
ATACTACATTTCCATCAATATAATAATAACTCATCATCAAAAACTTTTTTATAAACTGAAGAGACACTATACACAAAAAATTTAATTTACCTGTTATCATTTGCACGGCATCTTCTATAAACATGTTATTCTTTTTCTGCCATTTCTTTGCTTAGGAATTACCTGAAATATTTAAACTCGTGGTTTGAGTTTACTAAGTAAACTCAGTGGGTAACTATATAAATTGATCATTATAATTATAGATTAAGATATCTTCTATCCTTTCTTAATCGTACTTCTTTCATTTTCTTAACTTATACTTCTCTGG
>NW_021553370.1:0-1183 GCF_001605985.2 Dendrobium catenatum
ATATATTAACTCAATAACATTTACAAATGATTCATAAATAATAAATCATGGTTGTAATTTATGTTTAGATTAAATTAATCAGCAATCTGGATAGAAAATTTTGTTTTATTTCATGCTGACATAATCATATAATCCATGCCTTATGTATAAAATTTCTAACTGATCATCATGGATCTTATACTTTTTAACTTTATAATAAACATCAAAACAAAATTTGAAACTAATATCTATTATGAAAAATATAAGTTGACCTCTAAAATTTATAATAAACTAGCATAATATATGTTTTGTATACCTAATATACTTTTGGAGAGAGTGGAAAGTTCTTGGGAAATTCCCTTTATGTTATTAAGTAAAATTTTTAAGATTATGTGGATAAAAATATTTAGCAATGTATATGTAGATCATCATTTCTTAAGTGTGATATGTATATTGGAAATCAGAGCATTAGAATGTTCCAAAATCACATGCTGACATGCAGATCAAGTAAAGTTAGATATTTGAGGAGTTACAAAACATGGGAGAGCAGTTACATTCATAGAAATCTATCAACATAAAAAAAGGAGAAAGACGGTTATTGTATATTATGTGTTTGTAAATTTTATGTTGAGTTTTTATTATGTAAGAACTAGATGTTTGTCATAGAAGTACTTGAACATTTGCTTTTAATTTAATGTGTAATTAAATTAGCTTTAATATTCTTGTGCAACCTTGATATGTGATTGTAGAAATGTTGAAATTAACTATTTTGATTGATTTCTATTGTAGAAAAGTTATGTTGTTAAATAAGTGAGGCAAGATTTTTTTTAGTTGTGCTATAGGCTTTTGATGGATTCCCGGTGAAAAAACCATAGAAAAGGACCATACATTGAGTTAGGCATCTATTTCTAGTGATCATTATCTACCTGATTTACCTGCAAAATTCACAAAGCAGATGCCGCTAGAATTTCTGGCGGTAGGTTCCATCCAAAATTTTTTGGTGGGTCATAAAAAATTTGAACAAATATTACTAGCAAAATTATGATGGATAACTATGTTGCAAATTCTAGACGAAAATTTAGCCATAATAACGAGAAGAATATTAGTAGGTAACTCAGCTCAAAATGCGACATTTTACTTGGAATAAGCAATCTCCCATAAAGCTATTTTTTCTGGTGAATTTAGTTTTTTTTTTTTTTTTTTT
>NW_021553371.1:0-373 GCF_001605985.2 Dendrobium catenatum
CGGCGAATGCTGCTACTTTTTGGATGCCGGTTAAGTTGAATTTCAGCCTTAAGGGCATAATTCACAGCCTGTGAGAGGGTCCAGACTGAATTCATCTCTAGTTTATCCTGTATGGCCTCCTTCAAACCCCCGATATACCGTGCCACCAGTTGTGTGTCGGATTCGTTCAGATTATTCCGGGCGCTAAGCCTATAAAATTCTTCTGTGTATTCGCTAACGGTCCGAACTCCTTGAGAGCAATGTTGGTATTGAAGGTAGAGCATTTGCTCAAAATCAGTAGGCAAAAAATGCCCTCTTAGTAGTCGCTTCATACGATACCAGCTATTGACATTTCCCTTCCCTTCGCGCCTCCTTGACTGTAAAAGCTGCATCC
>NW_021553372.1:0-256 GCF_001605985.2 Dendrobium catenatum
GTACATATCTCATAACATCGGCCAGAGCATCGCCCTGAATGCAAACTGGACAATTGTTTTCTTGATCATCCCGAATGATCTCATGATCGTCTCGGCCGATCAGTTCAAATTAGAGGAAAATCGTCCAGAGCATCTCCCTGAATTTGAGCTGTCCGATCCAAATAAACCAAGAGCAACCAAGGGTTTTTGAATGAATCATCCAGGCTGATCTTGCGATCATCCAAGATGATGTGATCGTATCAATCATCCTTAATTA
>NW_021553373.1:0-250 GCF_001605985.2 Dendrobium catenatum
ATAACTTTCATTTTTTTTTAATACCTTGGCTTTGTTAGATGATACTAATTTTATTAGTAATTATTTGTTGAAGCTTCCATTATCATTATCGACATTTAAATAAATTAATCGATTCAAATCTTTCAAACAATCAACTCAAATTTACATCAACTTTTCATTCCAACTTTCTATCAAAATTTCTTCAATTCATATACTCTGACTTTCAAGTTCAAATTTGGATCAAATTGATCGTTTCGGTCAACGCCAATAC
>NW_021553374.1:0-426 GCF_001605985.2 Dendrobium catenatum
ATAATTAAAATGTCATTTCCAATACTTTCTAACCAAGCCTTTTTAGATCCACCTCTACATTTTTTAACATAAGTCAGTTTTAACATGCCTCGTCTCCTAATCAGGTTATCGAAAGGTCTACAGTTTATGTAACCAAACTATCTATGACGACTCTCTCTGTGTAACACAGTCGTTGCCGGGTCCTAACTTCAGGATGAAAAAAAAGTAGGCTTATATTAGATAGTTGACACAACCAACGTAAAATTTATCGAACAATCATGGAATGAATAATTTAATAAATATATTATATGTGACTAATATAATCATTTTTACTTAATTCAATTTAATGATGATGTATCTTTTCACATACACGATTTATGACATCAAATCATATAAAAAAAGTTATTAGTAATTTTCATATTCCCTCTTTATTATTTCATTAATCTT
>NW_021553375.1:0-328 GCF_001605985.2 Dendrobium catenatum
ATTTAATTTTAAATAATATTTTTGTTAATTAGTACATATAATATAAGTAAAGCTAATAATTTTTTTTTAAACTAATCTTCATTTTTTTTTCTCCCATTGCCTGTGCAATTACTGTATTTTCTTCTCAAAGGTTTTCGTCTATGTTCTTTGTACAGCCTTCCTCTCAAGGGTTTGCTTTTCGCATCGTCATTTCTTCGTTTGCTGCTTGGGTTTCGCATCGAGTGTAGAGTAGACGCGTAGTATCGGTAGTTCTCGTTAGTTACTGTCTTTCTACGCTCTCTCCTGCGACTGACGTTATCGGCCGGCGGCCCGTGCGGACGGAAGAACA
>NW_021553376.1:0-200 GCF_001605985.2 Dendrobium catenatum
TTTGGAGGGAGAATGAAGGGTAGAGAAGTCCTTTTGCTTCTAATTTGAATTAGAGTGTATTAAATAGGGAGTTATGAGGAGAGGAGTTTTTATCTTGCTTTTGAAAAGAGTTTGAGTTCTAGGTCTTCTTGCTTGGGCTCTCGGCGTTGCCGGAGATTGTAGAAGAGTTGTTCTTCCTCTCGAATTGAAGAACATTGTAT
>NW_021553377.1:0-436 GCF_001605985.2 Dendrobium catenatum
TTTTACTCTACATATGTAACTCAAGCATATGCTCTTGCCAATCTAGTTGATTGACTACTCAAATTTATAGACATTAATAAATATGTAAAGTAGACACGTTGAGCCATACCACTTAATATCCTTATGATGCAAGGGAAGCCAATCAATTATATTTTGTAATATAATAATAATTTATTAATATTTCAAAATTATATATTTTTAGATAAAAGATGTAAATGTACTCACCTTAAATTTATAAAACTACAAGACAAGAACTCATAAAGGTATCTTCTTCTAAGATATATAAGGAACATTAAATTTTCTCAATATAAATCTCTCTCTCTTTATATGGACTAATGTACTTTATATGCTCATGTGCAACAAACATGCACTCCTCCGTAGTGTATTAGTCCATCAATCTTCTTATAAAACAAGAAAAATATAGATTTAATATATT
>NW_021553378.1:0-277 GCF_001605985.2 Dendrobium catenatum
TTCAGTAGTGTTTCTATTCCCAAAGTTAGCCATTGATGAAATTCAAAAAGTTTTCAAACTTAAATTTTTGAATCCCGCTCTGATACCACTTGAAAGTTTGTTAGGGATGTTAAGCCCTGTAGAACTGGCCTAAGGCTAATTAAGAGATAGAGAGGTGAATTGGATAACTTTAAAACCAAAGATAAAAATAAAACTAAAATCACCACAGAAATCAAAGTGCGGAAGAAAATAATGCGGAAGCAATAATAAGGAAAGAACACACCGGATTTATAGTGGT
>NW_021553379.1:0-286 GCF_001605985.2 Dendrobium catenatum
TTTTAAATAAGAAAATGAATTTTTCTAAATAAAAAATCAAAAAATACCTAAAATACCCCTAATAACCCTCATAACACCTCCCAAACCGCCCCCCTCTCTCATTTTCACGCCAAACTCACGGCTCCCTCTCCCTTTCACGACTCCAAGCCGCCCCTCTCACGCCACTCTCACGACATTTACACGCCAAAGACCGCCCGCCCTCTCCTCTTTTGCGATCCTCCAAGCCGCCGGCCTCCCTCCTCCTCCAAGCAAGGTTTCTACGTCGCCGTCATCCGCCGTCGCCGCC
>NW_021553380.1:0-239 GCF_001605985.2 Dendrobium catenatum
TTTAGGTTAATTTAGAATCAAGACAAAACATTCCTAGGTTCTTGGGTTCATCTCATCTATGTGCTTATTTTGACTATAATCATGCAAAATTTGGTGGTCTTGTAATCCCTCAAATGGTCATATGAAGTTTGCAAATACACTTATAAGATACTTGATTTTTGTTTATTTAGAGTTGAATTATGGCATTCTTGATGTCATTGGGTTGTTTAATTAAAACCTTCATTTTGGCTATGCGTTTG
>NW_021553381.1:0-317 GCF_001605985.2 Dendrobium catenatum
TTGTGATTGTGTCTCTTTCTCTATCCTATTTTAGTGGTATAGTTTTCTTTTCTAATCAAAAATCTATCTCAAGTTAAAGATTGGTTATGGAATTGAAATCTTTTCTTAAGCTTGCTTAAACAAATCTATCTTATACTTATAATGTTTAAAGTCTTTTTTTCACATCAACATTTCTCGTTACTCTTGTTCTTGATTATTAATTCTGCTTGTGGTAACTCTTCCTTATGTTAGAGGGAGTGCTCCTATTCTCTAATATCTGAGAAGATATATTCACAACTTTGTTTTTAAAAGATTATAAAAGAGAATATAGCTTGCAA
>NW_021553382.1:0-476 GCF_001605985.2 Dendrobium catenatum
CTTAGCACTTCTGGCTTGTGTTAAGCCTGTCTTAAATTCTCACAATACTCGACTAGACATTAAATAATGTTGGAGAGAGTAAATGGGAAAAAGCTTTGAAGGAAATTCTTACAAGAGAATTGGATGGTGTGAGGAGATTGTTACAAATGAAAGGGATGGTTCTATTTATAGCTCTCCTATGCCTACTAATATTCTAGAATTCCCTCCAAAATATGTGTGGAGTTCTTTAAAATACTCCACCCCATTACCTATTTATATTACACTATTATGAAGTGTTTTATAATATCCTAGAATACTCTCCAAGTATCCACACCATTCAAAAATATTCTAGAATCTTCTAAAAAACTCTAGGTTTTTCTAGAACATTCCAAAACCTTCTAAAATCTTCTAGAGTCATCTAAAATCTTTTAGAACCTTCTAAAATATTATAATATCTTCTAGATGTAATATCAAAAATCTGCTCCAGGATCGTCCAG
>NW_021553383.1:0-286 GCF_001605985.2 Dendrobium catenatum
TTATTTTATATTTCACTTATCAATAAATATTTATGCAGTTAGAAAACTTTAAAATTTTTTATTATTGATTTTGGAAAGATCAAAATTACTCTTGAAAAATATATAAATGTACCAAAATTAAAAGGAATGCACAATAGTTTGTAAGTTGAAAAAGAGGCACAAAATAAGCCCATAAGTGAAAAAATGCTCAAAAATGTGCCATAAATTTGAAAAAGATGCACAAAGCACCACATGTGCTAGTTAATTCTTTTCATAATCTTTTAATCTCTTAATTCAAATTGATCTT
>NW_021553384.1:0-330 GCF_001605985.2 Dendrobium catenatum
CAGGATATTTATCATTTATCGCATAACATACATTTTGATCAGCATGTTCTGCTGCCACAAATCCCAAGCCTTTTGTATCACGATTACCAATTTTAGATAATTCGTGACACCACATTCTTTGAAAGAAAAGTGCTCGTCGCCAAGTGACCATATTATGGACTCCAGCTTTTCGTATCATTTGCTGAATTCTTTTGGGACAATATCTAGGCATTTCTGTAAGAATTGTTTCTGCATCTTCATCGAAATTTCCAAGCTCATTGATATTATCTTCTTGATACTCTCCAAATTTATAGAATAAGCTTCCCGGTCCACTACTTCCACGTAAGGGAG
>NW_021553385.1:0-521 GCF_001605985.2 Dendrobium catenatum
AGAAGAAGAAGGAGAACAAACTTCTGCACCTCAATCAAATTATCAGAATTTGATTGAGAAATTTGATAAACTTGAGACTCATGTTGATCAAAGATTTGATCAAATTGATGCTCAACTTATGCAGCAACAACAGGACATTGGTAGCATCAGAAATGAAGTACATGAAATCAATACCAATGTTATGTTGATGGCCTCCTACTTCAACCTTTTTGGTGGCATTCCTCCTCCTCCTCCAGAAGAATAGAGAATGAGAGATAATTTTGTGTTTGTTGTACTTGTGTTTAGTTTTAAATGTTTTGTTGTGTTAGTGTTTATTTTAGTATTTGTTTTAGTTATGTTTTGTTTTTGTTTGTTGTTTTTTTGTTATTTTTGATATTATGAAATGATCATGTAATCTTTCTCATTAATATCAATACATGTCGTAGTTGATTTAATTTTGGTTTGTTTTTGGAATGTGGTTAATTTTTATGAATTTCATTAGTCTTTTTTTTAATCTTAATTGTGCTTAAATTAGATTGTAA
>NW_021553386.1:0-283 GCF_001605985.2 Dendrobium catenatum
AAAAATCTTTAAATTTGTTTTGATTAATGTAAATTAAATGTAGTTGATTATTTCTTATTAAGTTTATGTGATCTCTTTAATTAATTAATCTCTACAGGACTTCAAAAGTAAAGGGATTCTCGATATGATTTAGGGGTGTCAATTTCGGGTCACGGGTCGGGTTTGGGTCGAACCCGAACTGACCCGGGTGCGAAACGGGTCGACACTAACCCGAACCGGGTAGAGAAACGGGTCTACACTAACCCGAACCGGGTAGAGAAACGGGTCGAAAAACAGAACCCGG
>NW_021553387.1:0-1440 GCF_001605985.2 Dendrobium catenatum
CTAAAAACCTATATATAATCTCAAATTTGTCCCATTCACGACTAATTGGACATATTTTACAGTTAGACTCAACTAACTCTAAATGGAGGAAATCATGTTTATAATAAATAGCATAATCAAACATTATGAAAGATGAGTTCCACCTAGTTTGAACATCTTGCACTACAGGAAATTCAGGCATTACATGTGATTTTATTCGGCAGTAAGATTAAGATTTCTGGCCGTTTAGGAAATTACCTGCAGTAAAAACCGCGTAGGAAACAGTTTCCAGCAGTTATAATCACCGGTAGCTTTCCGACGGCGAAAATAGCCGGTAATTTCCGGCGTTCATAACGCCGGTGACCACCAGTTAGACCGCCGGTTAATCACCGGCGGTGTGGTGGCCGTCAAAACCGTAGGCTTTACCGACCTCTAAACTGCCGGAGTGTTGCTGGATGACCCCCGGCGACCGCCGGTTAATCACCGGCGGTCTTAATTGTAGGTATTACAGGCGGCTAAACCGTCAATTTTCGCCGGATACCGCTGGTGAACCGACGGTAATTACCGGAGGCATAGTTAATGTTCTGGCGACTATAGTAAACCGTCAGAATGTTAATTCCGATGGTCAAACCGCCGGTGATACTGCCGACAATACCGGCAACTATGGCACCGCCGGTCGTAGCCATCGATAATAGCTAAATTTCCTGTAGCGTTGTCTCAATCCCCTCTTTGAATCAAGACAATTGCGTCTTCCACAATCCAAGAACTCATGTTTTCTAGCCCGAGAGCCTTTCAAATACTTGATTCTCTCCTTAATCTTAGAGATATAAACATCTATCTCTTTATCCCTTCTTGCATGATAAGATTTATTGTATGAGCACAACATCGAATATGTAAGAACTCACCATTGCATAGCAAACCATCCCTCAAGTTCAATTGATTATGTACAAAGTCCTCTTAAACAGTATTAACAATAGAATTATCAAGAGTTATACAAAAAAAAAGTTTGTTCTCAATATTACATTCGTTAAGAAAAAAAATGAAGCTTCTCAAACAATGATATCCCTTAATGTGGGGGAGGCATAAATCCAAAATTAATAATATTTTTCTGTCGTCATCAGTTATTGTAAATATAGTGTACAATCAAATAAATAAATCCATCAGGGTTGATAGAAGTCCAAAGATCCAAAGTCAAGCAAACTTTGCTAGTACATCTACCCAAGGTTGATTGAATGTTGGCTTTCTCCCTAATGTACATCTTCTTACAATCATATCTAGATGTGTTGTTAGATACAACCTATAAGTCTGGGCAGAGCTAATGAAGTAATACACAGGCACCAACTCATTGATCAACACAATAAAATGGTATATCATGAATGATAATGACAGCAGTGAATAAATCATGAAACTCTTGGTGGTCAAATTTATTGTTGGTTAAGGAAATAGGTGAGCTAGAACTTG
>NW_021553388.1:0-373 GCF_001605985.2 Dendrobium catenatum
ATTTTCAAATTATCCTCCATGATCACTTTGTATAGAAGTTATTTCACATCCTAATTTCCTTTGAATCCAAGTCGAAAAATTTCTAAATTCCTCAAATGATTCACTCTTATGAAATAGAAATCTAACCCAAGTGAATCTTGAATAATCATTCACTATAATAAATCTGTATACCTTCCCTCCTAGACTTACAGTTTCTACTGGTCCAAAAAGATCCATGTGTAAAATTTCCAATGGTTTACTAGTCCTAAGATTCTTATTGGACGGAAAAGAGGACTTCACTTGTTTTCCTAATTGACATGCATCATAAAGGTGATCCTTAGTAAAGTCTAGTTTTGCTATACCTCTCACTAAGTTCTTTTGGGTAATTCTCCTA
>NW_021553389.1:0-381 GCF_001605985.2 Dendrobium catenatum
TATTTTGGAAAGCAATGGATAAGGAGCATTTGGAACTAGAGCTAGGACAAACGGATCCGAGCATCAGTCGTCCCTACCCATCTGGTAGGGGCGCTACGGGCGGAACCACCGGGTCATAGCCCCCGGTGCTATAAGCTTTCTAAAAACTTAGAAAACCTTTAGGGGCCTAGTTGATTGTACGCCCCCCACCCTTAGGGCCTTAGAAACTTCAATTATATTTAGGACTGCTTTTGTTTTATTTTTAGATCCCTAAATCCTTTGACATCCGTGTAGAAGTCTTAGGAATTAGAAGAACAACACCACTTTTAGTCATACAAACATTAGTGACATCTAAGGACAAAAAATAAGGACCGAGTCTTAGAAAACATAGACTTAGGGTGC
>NW_021553390.1:0-231 GCF_001605985.2 Dendrobium catenatum
CCAGAAGTCAACAATTTAAAGAATATTAACAAAAATATTTTTGGAAATAAGATTTTGTCTGTGCATGAAAATGCTAATATTATGTGGGAAAAAGTGGCTAGTGATATTAAGAATATTATAAAAGATGTCCTTGGAATATCAAAGGGAAAAGCTACCAATAGTAAAAATAGTTGGTGGTGGTATCCTAATGTGCAATTAAAAATTAAAAATAAGAAGCTTTGTTATAAAAAT
>NW_021553391.1:0-203 GCF_001605985.2 Dendrobium catenatum
TTCCTACAATTTAGAATTGTAGGAAAAGAAGTAGACCAAAGTGCAACTTAGAGGTTGCAAATTGGAGTGGTTTCTTTGAACGCTTGGTGTCCAAAGATGGGATTTATCCTCCCAATTTGGGTTTGGGAGCATTAACACGGATTTAGATTCTCTCCTACAATCTTGACTTGTAGGAAAAGGGAGAGAGAAATGCAACTTAAAAG
>NW_021553392.1:0-302 GCF_001605985.2 Dendrobium catenatum
AAGAATCTCAGGCTCAAGCTCGACTCGATTACTCGAGCTCTTTAAAAAAATTTAAATTTGACTCGTGAAATAATTAAAAATATTATACATATATTTTATTAATAGACTTTAAAATCCAAATTAACTTCCAAATAGAATGAATTTGAATGGAAATTAACTTTTCAAAACAAAATGAACTAGATAAATCCTAAGATAAGAAGAAAACATTATTTTTTATTTGAAATTTATATGCATGCCACTTAAATGCTTAAAACTTTTTATTTATTAAATTATCACTTGATTAATTTCTATTAGGTGCTCCT
>NW_021553393.1:0-808 GCF_001605985.2 Dendrobium catenatum
TCTTTCTCTCTCCTCACATATTTTGTTTTATAAAAATGATTTTCTCTCTCCTAAAAAACGAGCTGATTTCCTTATAAAACAAGGCTGATCGGCCCGGCCGATCGCCATATCGTCCAGGACGATGTGAACAAAATTCAATCGTCCAGGACAATATCTCATGACGATAATTAATTTCTTGGACGATTTGCTCTCTGACTTGTGCCATGCTCTGATCGTCCCAGGACGATCCACTCCAGAAAATCAGCTGTATTCACTGCACTGATCATCCTGAACGATCTCAATATCGTCCTGGACGATTCTGGGAGGAAAATCAAATCCAAAAAGGAAAAATCAAAGGAACGAGCTCTCACAATCTTCCCACCTTAGAAAAATATCATCCCGACATTTTCCTAACGGTCCGGAGCAAAACGAGACAAAACAAATCCAATCAAATCCAAATCAAAATCAAAACTCGTCAGAATCTATACAGTCATTCATTGCATTCAATCACATGTCATTCAATCTGTATGTAAAATGATGCACTTACAGCTACCCATTCTACCCAACCTTCAATCCAATCCTATAACTCTGGTAATAATCCATTCGTCCAATAACACTACTCTGATACCAATTTGTGACGCCCCAAGATCTTACTTGGAAAGAATTTCAAGCAATCCATCAACAATTTACCAGAGCTATCTATAACCTCAATCAAACAGTCTAGCAAAAAAAAAACTATAACATTTAAAACATCAATGTACAAGTCGATTCAAACCTCAAAAGATCATATATAATACTCAGGAACTACACTATGACCACAAACACATGA
>NW_021553394.1:0-350 GCF_001605985.2 Dendrobium catenatum
CAAAACTTCGCCAAAAAATACCTTCTTAAGGGCCAACTAAAAAGATTTTATTGTGCTGAAAGTAGCTTGCTTGTAATTGATTAAAAAAATACATCCTATAATTATATTTTGAAGATTAATGTCTAACCATATGAAAGAAAACGTTATTTGTCAATCCAACAACTTTATCTACTGTTCAAGTAATTTTGTCCAACTTTACTCTAGTAGCTGCTATGCAAACCTTTTATTTTATTTTATTTTTAATTTTTTTTTGAGATTATTAGTAATGATAAATGGTTGTTTCTATTCTTCAGATGTATCATTTGCTTTTCGATGTTTTTATCACGAGAGTCCAAATGTTGGCCATGGCA
>NW_021553395.1:0-400 GCF_001605985.2 Dendrobium catenatum
GGTTGAACCTATAAACAATAAAAGAAATTGTACATAGTCCAAAGGAAACCATATAAGGCCTTAAAAGCAAAGTTGAAATTTTTGGGATATTAATTCACTACCAAAAAATAGGATTTTCGCAGCATAAATTTTGGATGCATATAGTTGAATCGAGTAATTTGACAAGTTTAATCCATCGAGCCCATGATCACTTAATTGTGACATCATTAGCACACTTAAATTAAAAAAGAATGATCTCATATCAAGGGAATCAATATGTATTGTACCATGGAGTCTTCCACTCTCAAAATTTGTTTATATTTACAAAGCAAGCTACTCTCTACATAAAAGAGGCTCTTAGTTTGAGATCCAAACAGCTCAGAGACATGAAGAATTCTGAACATCGACCCGAGCACCACTG
>NW_021553396.1:0-267 GCF_001605985.2 Dendrobium catenatum
AATAAAAACAAGAATTAAAAATTATATAAAATTAAGATAATAATAGAACCTAGACGATAGTTTGAATGAACATTGTAGAAAAATTAATAATTTGAAAATATTAATAATTAACTAATACAAATCGCTTAAGCTAATGACTTGTTTTGAACATAGAAACTATACACTAATATACTGACTACTTAATTGAAGAATATAATTGAGTTTAGTGAAAAGAATTAAGTGGGTAGCTTAAATTGGGAAGATGATAGTGAATATAAATATGGAATT
>NW_021553397.1:0-320 GCF_001605985.2 Dendrobium catenatum
GTCAAGTAAGAGTGTTTTCCAATCATCAAAACATAGTCCATGGACCTGAATTTGCAACATTCTGTATTTGCTCGTTGATAGCATATTGTATGCATGACTAGCCACCTACAGAGGCTCGTAGATGCTAGCATTCGTTGTAGATTTTCTACCCTTGCTCATAGAGGATTGAGGCATTTGCTTGACACTGAATTATTGTTGATTGTACGAATGTTTTGGCATTTATTGCACGTTACACGTATATGTCAGCATGGAGTATTATCATTTGCAAGTAGGTTTAATGTGTTCATTCGTATGTTTAATGTGGATTGACGGCGAATTGC
>NW_021553398.1:0-207 GCF_001605985.2 Dendrobium catenatum
ACCGTTGGAAAATTTTATCGGAAAAGTTGTCTCATTGTTTTCCATCCAAAAACCGTCGGAAAGCCACCGGAAAATTAACCGCCGAAAAGCTGTCGAAATTTTTTTGCGGAAATGAGTTATTTTCCTATAGTGACAATGTTTACAGACATTGGTTTACTCAAGCAATAATATTTGTCAAGAGACTATTGTGGGGTTACAATGGTTGGG
>NW_021553399.1:0-304 GCF_001605985.2 Dendrobium catenatum
TTCATTCATTTTCTAGAACTGTAGGGGGGAAAAGAAGTGTGAAGCCTCCCAATATCTTAAGGAGATAGTAAAAGAAAATGGTGCCTTTTTTGTTGGACTAACTGAAACCAAGATGACAAATATTGAGAGGAAAGATCTGGATATGCTGATTGGTAGGAACTGGGATTTCTTTAATCATTCTGCTGAAGGAGTTTCGGGTGGTATCCTAATTCTTTGGGATAAGAATATTGTATCATTTGAGGTAATTGAGAACAACTCACAAACTGCTGTGGGAATTCTTTCTAGCACTGAAATGGACAATTGG
>NW_021553400.1:0-213 GCF_001605985.2 Dendrobium catenatum
TTGGGGTGAAAATTCTGTCTAGAATTTCTGATATCTCTAAAACAGTGAAGCAGCACTATTTAAAAATATTATTTTATTATGTTTTAACTTCGGAAAATCGTATCTTCGTAGTTTAAAGTCGGATTTTGACGCGTAACCCCTCGTTCTTTTCAGAAAAGCGAGCTTGAGACTTCGTCAGGGTGGTCAGCGGGTTTCCTTATACTTATGTATTAT
>NW_021553401.1:0-201 GCF_001605985.2 Dendrobium catenatum
AAAACGGGTTGGGTTCGGGTTCCAGAAATCTACCCATTTGAAAAATGGGTCGGGTTCAGGTTAACCCGACGGGTTGCCGAGTCAACATGCGAACCTGTTTAAAATCTACTGCTCGCACTGCCCCGTGCGACACTACCATGCCTACCTGCGAAGCACTAGTGCTCGCCCGCACGCACCGAGCTAGCCAGCTCGCACTCGCGC
>NW_021553402.1:0-236 GCF_001605985.2 Dendrobium catenatum
CTGAATATTGGTAGATTAGTACAAATATTTGCTCCTAGAGCGGCACTAACAAGAACATTAATAACTTTGGTTGCGATAGTTTGTGACTTTTGATGATGAGCAGCAATATCAAATATGATATAATGTTATGGATAATCACTACTCTAAACACCATAGGCATTAATAATCATTTATTTGGATGCGATGATTGGTGTCTGCCGATGAGTGTGAACGTCATATGTTATAGATTATTATGA
>NW_021553403.1:0-205 GCF_001605985.2 Dendrobium catenatum
CTAGAAGACTAACTTAAAAGGCAGTAAGAAAGTGTTGCCCCAAACAAAGCCTAAGTATTTCAAAAATTATAATTCATGACATCAAAAGAAAAATGGGCAATGATTTGGATAAAAAAAATTATAATTTGATCAAAGATAATTTTTAGTATAAATGTCATATTTTTTTAGTAATAAACAGAGACTGAAGCAACAATAAACTTTTTTC
>NW_021553404.1:0-224 GCF_001605985.2 Dendrobium catenatum
TCCAAAGGGTAGACCTTACCCAGAGGAGTTTGATGCAATTCCTTACCCAAAGGGTTTTGTGCCTCCCTCCTTCAAGATCTTTGATGGTACTAGAAACCCAAGACAGCATATAGCATACTTCAAAGCCAGTTGTTGTAATGCTGGGGGTAGCGATGCTTTACTTTTCAGACAGTTTGTCAGTAGCCTGTCAGGGGTAGCGTTTGATTGGTATGCAGATCTACCAA
>NW_021553405.1:0-884 GCF_001605985.2 Dendrobium catenatum
TCGAGTTTGAGCTCAAGCTCAAGCTCAGTAATAGCTAAACAAATTTAGCTCGATTAGGAAGATATTTGTCTCGACTCGACTCATTTACATCCCTAAAGTAATTTTTAGCATAAAAATTATAATTTTATTAAAAAACTACTTTAAAAAAGAGTAAAAAAAATATTCCAATTGAAGCCTTAAATTTTGTTCGGAGATCTTTTACTGTAGAAGCTCCCTTGCAACCAGCTTCCATCCCCCCTCTCTCTCTCTCTCTATCTCTCTTGAGTCACTCTCTCTATGTTTCTCGTTCTTTTTGTCTCTCAAATACTACATAAACCCATACAGTATCATACACGAGGTATGACCTTTTTATTTATTTTAAAAATATATCTTAGAAGTAAGTTAGGAGAATGTCAATCATGCTGTCTTTCAAAATTTACAAATTTGATATAATTGTATTTTAGTGTTCAATAACAGGTTTTTTTCGTGTTGATTTGGATTAATATTTTTGTTTGTATTTCTTAATATTGATATTTTATCATTAGTAAATATGGAGCAATAAAAAAAAAAGATTGATTGCAAAAAATAAGTCTTTTCATTTATTCAATTCAATTTTTGTTATTTGTTAATGAGGGATGGCATCTGTGTATAATAAATTATTTATTTTTCTTAATGAAAACATGAAGTATTAAATATGAAGAAAATAATAATGTAAGGGCTTTTAGACTCTTATCTTAAATAATTTACATATTATTGGTGTATATGATTAATGTTAATTATTTCATTAATCATATTATCATAATCATAGGCATGAATTTTATTATTTATTGTAGTAGGACATAAAATAGATGACTTTCGTGAGAAAACATTTAGAAAATGACTTTTTAGTGGGCCTAAGATGTTAA
>NW_021553406.1:0-200 GCF_001605985.2 Dendrobium catenatum
TATTATTGTTAAATTTCTTAGGCCTTGCTGATCATCTTCATCCATCCTCTAATTCTCAAAAGTTTGTTCATATCATCCCGGCCGATACCCCTATCGTCCAGGATGATACGATCAATTTACTTTGAAAACTCTCCTCTACCGACTAATTTGATTTTCTGCTTTAGATCTGCCTGGACAATCCATAATCGGCCCAAATAAAC
>NW_021553407.1:0-279 GCF_001605985.2 Dendrobium catenatum
TGTACTAAAATTCCGTTTTAGAAAGCAGTAAAAAAGCCGTCCCAAACGAAACCTAAGTATGACAAAACCATAACATAATAGGTTATAAGAAACCTACCTAAATTCTTAATAATAAACAAAAAAATAAATAAATATATTATTCTATTATCATGAAAACAATAAAACATATTATTCATACATAAACTTTCAACATAATGTTAAGAATAATGTTACTAACTGCAATATCTCATGCATTAGAAGTTTAGCTATTTTTAGCTCAGTGTCAACATAATGTATCAA
>NW_021553408.1:0-220 GCF_001605985.2 Dendrobium catenatum
TCTGTGGATGGTAGGCTGAACTGCGCTTCAAATGTGTTCCTTGTAACTTGAACATCTCCTTCCAAAAGTGACTCAGGAACACTTTATCTCTGTCAGAGATTATCGACTAAGGAAAGCCATGAAACCTCACAATCTCTCGGATGAAAACTGCTGCAACGGTATGTTAGACCGGTCCACTGGACTGGTCCAGCCGGTCCAGGCGGGACCGGTTCACGGGCGT
>NW_021553409.1:0-376 GCF_001605985.2 Dendrobium catenatum
GCTTAAGTGTTGTGCGCTTCATATAGCTTGAATAAGTATGTCAACGATATGTAGGTAGCCTTTATTATGGACAGTCGCTATGGGAGAGCTGGTTCTATTGGCGCAAGTACTCCTCAAGGCAAATATCAACCTAAGCAAGCCCCTCAGAGGAGCTCGTCAAGGACGATTACACATTTGGTTTGATCTTTCAGGGTTTGCCCGCACACTGTAATCTCCGTAAGGGGAGCGACCGCTTGCCCACACATTGGTGTTGTTAATTGTTGCGTAGGGTGAGTGTTTCTTTGACTGCATGCTTCTCCTGTTTGAGCTTCTTAATAGGAACATGTTTAGATACATACGAGTTACCAACATGAGAATGGATTATTTTATATTTAGT
>NW_021553410.1:0-216 GCF_001605985.2 Dendrobium catenatum
TATTTTCTAACCAAGTCTTTTTAAGTCTACCTCTACCCTATGATGCACGGACACGGACACGACATGGACACGGAACACGGCTTTTTTTGAAAATATAGGACACGGGTACGGCGCGGACACGGCAATACATTTTTTTATATAGTGTATATATATTAATGTAATAATATATTAAAAATGGCAAACAATAATAAATGAATGACATGATAACTTGTCTAG
>NW_021553411.1:0-260 GCF_001605985.2 Dendrobium catenatum
TACCTCTTAGTTGGAAGCATAAGCTTTTAACCAACAGGCCAAGGTGAGTTGTGTTAACGCAAATGTTTTTAGCTTTTTTCATTGAAGATCAATCTTTTCTAACGATTTCTGGTTTTTGCCAGTTTGTATTTATTTTTTTCTGCCCATCTTTATTATTTATCTGTCAATTTGAAAATGTTGTTTAAATAGATAGATAACATAACTTATTTTTAGTGTATTCCTATATATATCTAATATAGCCAATTTTTTAGTAAATATTT
>NW_021553412.1:0-220 GCF_001605985.2 Dendrobium catenatum
TTCCTTTAGTTATTTCTCAATGTAATTGGGTGGTATAGTTGAGATTTTTTCTGACTTTGCATAAGTTTTTGTTTTATTTGCTTATGCAAGGTTTATTTTCTTATATTCCCATTTACACTTGTAATCTCTGTTTGCTTTCAATATATGGGCTTAGGCCCCAAAAAAGAAAAAAAAAAATTGTTATAATTATTTTTTTAAAATAAAAATATAACAATAAAAA
>NW_021553413.1:0-251 GCF_001605985.2 Dendrobium catenatum
TCTCTGTCCGACCCAGCTCCTTCTCCGACTTTCCCTTCCAAAAGGATAGAAAGTTGCGGCATTTGATCGGAAGCCAGCACAGGAGCTCGCGGCTGTGTAGCCAAACTTCTCCCTACCGCACGCTTCTTCGGCCAAATCCTTCTACCCGAGAGCTCTTTCACCTGAGCCGATCTCCTCTCTAGTGATCGAGCTCCCTCTCTTCTGAACCGCCTCTTCCATCTGCCCTTGTCCGATCTAGCTCCAACCCGACG
>NW_021553414.1:0-700 GCF_001605985.2 Dendrobium catenatum
TCTTTCCGAGCTCCGTTGCTTGCCAACTATGATCTCTTCGAACACCTTCACTAACTACGATCTTACCAACCCCCGTCGCCCACCGACCATGGTCTCTTTGACCACCTTCACCGACTATGGTCTTTCCGACCTCAGTCGCCTACTGACTACGGTCTTTTTAACCATCCTCACTTGACTATGGTCTTTTCGACCACCATCACCCAATTGCAATCTTTTCGATCACTATTGCCCAACTATGGTCCTTTCGATCAACATCGCCCGACTATGATCCTTCCAACCTACATCGCTCGCTGACTATGATCCTGTCGACCAAACAAACCTGTCAACTCTAATTCTTCCAACTCCCACCATATAATGCACTCTATATGATGTATATTTGCTACATCGAGCCAAAGCCTTCCCCCCAAGAAAGGGCCTAATTTGTAATCAATTGCAAACGCTAGTGGATTAATTTAAATTGAGCGAGGCCACGTGATTTTTCTCTCTTTTTAGGGGTTTCCACGTAAAAACTCCGGTTCACCTTGAGATCTCTCTTGCCACCAAGCTTCACCTTGACCGCCATCCGGCCATCGGCCGTCGCCAGAATTTCACCGGACTTATGCCCGACCATGGTCATTCAACTATGGTCCTTCCGACAATAGCCATTTCGACCTCGGTCGCCAATCAATTATGCTCCTTCTGACCACCATTACGTAACTAC
>NW_021553415.1:0-1071 GCF_001605985.2 Dendrobium catenatum
AGTTCTATAGGGCTTAACATCCCTAACGAACTCTCATCTCACGGTGAATTTTATTTGAAGTCTTTGTAGTCTGGAGTTTGATTTTCCTGAAATATTAGTACACACAAGAGCAAAAACAACTCTTTCAAAAAGTGTTAGGAGATAACTATACAAAAAACAATAATATTTGAAATCACAAAACTATACAAGTTGTAAGAATATAAAACATGCAAATAACAACTCTCTTAGCAATCCCCCCTTTTTGATGATGGCAAAATAATTATTGTTTGTATAATTTTCAAATTCTAAAAATCTCCTTAACTCCCCCTAAATTGATGAACATGTGTAAATAAGGAGGCATTTTTAGAAAAATGCAATAAACAAAAATAAAACAAACACACAACTTATATAACATATACAAAACACAAAACAAAAAACAAAAAAAATGAACACACACACATACAAAACGAATCAAACAAAACCAAAACCACGATATAAATAATTTCTCCCCCTTTTTGACAACAGCAAAAAGAAAAGAAAAAATAGACTTGAAATGTAAGCAGACATATGAAAATCATTTGATAATTCAATCTTGAAAGTAATTGAAATAAATATGCAAATAAAATTAAAACATTGAGCAAATCATATTAATTCATAAAATTTAAGAAGAGATATAACATTGATAATAGAAAGAATATATTAAAAACATGAGTCAAGTTAGACTCTAAGATAGAGAAAATCATTACAAAAAGGATAAATAGAAAACATGTATATTTCAAATTTCAATACATAATATAAATGTACTATAGATCAATTTGAATTAAGAGATTAAAAGATAATGGAAAGAAATAATTACCACATGTGGCGCTTTGCCCATCTTTTTCAAATTATTGGCACATTTTTGTGCATCTTTTTACTTTTGGGCTTATTTTGTGCCTCTTTTTCTACTTGCGAACCATTGCGCATTCCTTTCGATTTTGTACATTTATACATTTTTTTTCAAGAGTAATTTTGATCTTTCCAAAATCAATAATCAAAAGTTTCAAATTTTTCATAGTGCATAAATATTTATTGATAAGTGAAATATAAAAT
>NW_021553416.1:0-386 GCF_001605985.2 Dendrobium catenatum
TCCAAGTTAGATCTTGGGGCATCACACCCCCCCTCCCTCCGCCCATGGGCTAACGGATGGTTTTCTATTGTGATGTGATGCGGGTATCTTGCCTGGAAGGTACCCTTAGTGTGTTTATTTACTTTTTTTGTACTATGGATGTCATGCATGCATTTTTTTACACACCTTGCTTCACAGTGCACCTTACTTACATTCATGCATTACATCAGTTGACCTAAGGATATTTTTACTTATGTGTCTGTTTCATGCATCATATACAACGCTAGATATATTCTTTTGCATATTATAGAGTCCCTAATTGAAACCTTTTGAACTATATATGAATCCTTGATTTCTTAGAATAGAGCCTTCCTATCTCATACACATATAGAACGATTGGTTGTGCT
>NW_021553417.1:0-293 GCF_001605985.2 Dendrobium catenatum
GAGATTGGAAAAAGGGCGAGAATGTGAGTGCTTGTATAGTGTACTTTTGAGTGAAGGACAACAATAAAATCACAAATTTTAGGATATTATTATATGGTTCTGATAAGTCAACATCATATATTTTGTCAACCCGAATCTAACCTAAAAATTTATGAGATCAATCCTAATCCGTCATATCATGTCACCTATTGACTCCTCTAATTTTAATGAATATTTATCTTAGTTTCTATAATATTATATTCTAGAAGAGAGATTGACTCCTATTAAATCCTCCTCTCTATCCAAGCTCATCC
>NW_021553418.1:0-209 GCF_001605985.2 Dendrobium catenatum
TCAAAATCTTAAGCTTGGGGTCATGGGTTGCAACAATTTAATCTACTTTGAAGAATAGAGTGCTTAATGCATTGCTTCATGATGAGAAATTTCAAGACATCATAATGAAATTGCAAGCATGGCAGTTAGAGAACTTTGTTATGGATGGAGAAGGATTATTAAAATATAAAGGCAGGATCTGTATTCCAAATGTTGAAAGCTTAAGAGAA
>NW_021553419.1:0-325 GCF_001605985.2 Dendrobium catenatum
CTCCTGCCAGTAAGGACGTGGTATGTGTCCTCTAACCATCGGTTGACCGCCAAATGGCACCGCAGGATAAACAGTTATGATGACCCGGGGCCCTCTGAATCGAGTGGTTTTGCCGCCAAATGGCCGGTTATGGTCAGAGCCGATGCGCTCCTTATTGGTATCATATCGTTGAGATATGAGTCAATAAGATATGATCGATAGGACACAAAGCCCTCTGTAAGCTAAGGTGGATTCAAATTTGTCCCCTTAGGCAAATATCCATCCCAGGTCTACAAGGTACCCTTGGATGAAGCAACCCATGGCTGCCAATAAGGATCCTTCTGTC
>NW_021553420.1:0-261 GCF_001605985.2 Dendrobium catenatum
TGATTTTGGACCAAGGGGTTTTGGGTTTGGATTTGAACATTTGATTTTGGATTTTTAGATTTTGGATTTGGATTTGGATTTTATTTTAGGAATGGGTTTTAATTTGATGCTTCTTGACCTCACACAAAAATGAGTCTAATAATATATTAATCTCTTCACTGGTGAGAAGAGAGTAGAAGCCATTGATTCTTATAGGTGTGAGTTGGGTGTGGATGGATGTTTTGAATGATTGATACTGTGGTGGGAGGACATTAAGAGTGT
>NW_021553421.1:0-318 GCF_001605985.2 Dendrobium catenatum
AATCTGGAAAGAAGAGAATTACCACATGTGGCGCTTTCCGCATCTTTTTCAAATTTTTGGCACATTTTTGTGCATCTTTTTACATTGGGCTTATTTTGTTCCTCATTTTCACATTTGCGAACCTTCGCGCATTCCTTTTGATTTTTGTACTCTTTGTACAATTTTCAAGAGTAATTGAAACCAATTCTTTTCAAGATCAATAATCTAAAATTTTAATTTTTTCTAAGTGCATATATATCACTTGAACAAAGAAATACAAAATAAGAAAGCATCTAAATTATAATAATAATATTAACTTTTAATGTAGTCTAAATGAAT
>NW_021553422.1:0-274 GCF_001605985.2 Dendrobium catenatum
TTTAGGTTAGAATCTTCAAATGTAGGTTCCCTTAAAGACAAATTAATGGAATTATTTGATATTATGTTTCATATGAAGATATATATTATATGCATTTAGGAAATTAAATAGGTGGGAGAGAAGGCTAAGGAGATTGATAGTTTAGAGTTTAAACTTCGATCTTATAATAGGAGTCGTACTAGAAATGGGGTATGTGTGATTAAAGATAAGAGTTTGAAAGATAATGTTGTAAAAATTGATAGAATTTCAGAAAGAATTATAGCTTTGATGATTA
>NW_021553423.1:0-729 GCF_001605985.2 Dendrobium catenatum
GAACTACTTGAAATCAAGTATTTCCTATCATACTTTTCTTAGAAGATGATATTCAACAAATGTTGATGAGATATTTTGCTAAACCTGTTAATGAAGAATGTGAAAATACGATTGACTTTAGCACCCTAAATGAAAATAAAGATTTTTGTTTTTATTGGTGTATCAATAAAACTGATGTTAGAGAGGAGAGGCTTTAAAGAAAATGAAGTGTGGAAAAGTTGTTGGACCTGATGATATTCTAATAGAGATGTGGAAGACTAAAAAGATGAAGGAATTTGTTGGCTTACTAAACTTTTTAATATTGTTTTGAAAACTAAAAAGATGTCAGATCAGTGGAGAATAAGTGTATTAATTCATATTTTTAAAAAGAAATATGATGTACAGGAGTGTGTGAATTATAGAGGAATTAAGTTAATGCGTCATACTTTAAAACTATGGGAGCGAATTATGGAGCGTAGGTTACAGCGTGATACTAATGTTTCTCAAAATCAATTTGGATTCATGTCAGGTAGGTCTACTATGGAAGACATATATTTATTGTGAGGTTTAATGGAGAAATATAGGAGAATAAGGAGGATCTACATATGATATTTATTGATTTAGAGAAACTATATGATAAAGTTTCAAGAGAAGTGTTATGAATAATTCTTGAAAAGAAAGGAGTCAATAACGCTTATATTCAAATCATTAAAAATATGTATGCATGAGTTATTACTTGTGTTCAAACAC
>NW_021553424.1:0-1119 GCF_001605985.2 Dendrobium catenatum
CCAGGGAGCCTCTCGCTCCAACTCTCACATGTCCAGGAATCAGTCCCTGAATAAGGGACATCGGGCATCTGCCTTTTTTCACCATGGTGGGCAAAATCTTTCTAGAGAAGGGACATCTGTACCATCTATGGAAGACCGCATCCGAAAAATGGAGGAATCTCAAAAGGAGATCCTTCAACTCATGCGAGGAGCCCGACAACCAATGTTAGCAGAGCAGGAGGAGATTCGTCTTCCTCAAGATCCATCACTAGCTAGAGGTGTTCAACCCGAACGTGTTCAGGCAGACATCCCTATCCCCCAATCAAGGGGTCGTCCTAAAACACAACAAGATGTTGACCTTGCCGACACCGCTAGCTCTACCCATCCTTTACGCCCCAGTCAGTTAGTCTGTATTCCGTCAGATATTCCTGAGGACATGGCCCATCCTCACATTACTGACCTCCCGCGCAATGTCTTACGTCATGAACTAAGGCGCTTGGTCCAAGAAGAGTTCCCCAACAGGGGTGGAAGACAATCTCTCCATCAGTGGGACTTCCATGAGACCTCACCATTAACAGAAGCCATCCTTCAACATCCCATCCCTGCAGGGTTCAAACTACCGAGCATTGATTCTTATGATGGGACGTCTGACCCCTATGAGCACATCGATCACTACAGAACTATTATGCATATTCAGAGAGCCTTGGATGCGCTCCTCTCTCAAGTATTTTCTGCTACCCTCAAAGGGCAAGCTCGTACGTGGTTTTACTCACTCCCAACTAGAATTATTCCTTCGTTTGTCAAGTTAGCCAAATTGTTTGTCAAATAATTTGTCGCTAATCGAAGAATTATTAAAGACTCTTCCCATCTCTCTGGGATACGCCAGAATGAAGGAGAGTCACTCAAAGAATATTTCCAAAGATTTTATGTCGAAGCTCGACAAATTGCAGGGGTGGATCCTGAGTTGCTAAGAGGAGTTTTTCTTGGGGGGCTTCGTCCTGGTCCTTTTTATTCAGCACTCATGCGAGATACGATACATTCATATGCTGACCTAATTCATCGTGTGGAGGCCCAAATCTCAGCAGATGAAGCTATTAATGCTAATAAGAAGCAATTTGAGCAAACAACTATGAAGCGTAA
>NW_021553425.1:0-2485 GCF_001605985.2 Dendrobium catenatum
TGGTTAGAATTAAAGGAGTGGATTGATATTAAGGGGAGTTGGTTATTGATTTTAATGGATTAGCTGAAAATTTTATTAACCTATTAAGGAAATTCTGGAATTTGGGGGAGTTAATAGATATTGGAGGTTATTCGAATATGTCAACTAAGGGGTCAAAATTTGACTCTTAAAATTAGAGTTAATCTTAAGATTTTCAGATTTTTAATAAATACTAGACCTAATTATGGGCTGTTAGACAGGTGGCACACTCAATTTGGAGTTTTCTATCAAAAGTTATGATTTTTAGAAGTTTTGACCCCATTTTGACCTAGAGTTGACCAAAATGTTCACTTTTTAACTTTGACCAGATTTTGAGGGTTTAACATTTTTTGAAAATACTAGGTTTTAATTAGATTCATTAGCCACTGAGTTTGGTTGATTTTGAATTTTTTACAATTAGTTATAAATTTTGAAAGTTTGGGTATTTATTGGAATTATTAAATTATTTTAAGCATCACGGGAAACGGCTAATTAGGGTGGAGCTCCCGACCTCGCCCATTCGAGTCCCAGGCATTTTGAATTGCTCCCAGAGCTCTTTTGACCTCCCAGACCTTCCTCCAGCCTTCCAAGACCGTCTGCCTACTGTCAGGACTCTGGTGAAAGCTCCATAGCCTCCCGCTCGAAGTCGTACCTCCGGCCATCTCTTAGCCCGACGTCTGAAGGAAGTCTGCTCGCCAATTCTCCTGAAGCTTTCCTGAGTTATAGCAGACTCATCTACGTTGATGACTGTCTCTGCTGGGGTAATCTCCTCCATCACCGAGCATCCTTAGCTAGGTAGTCTCGAGATCAAGTAGTGAAAGGATAAACTATCTTTCACCTCGCAATAGCTATTTCCTGCTGATGATTGAGTGGAAGAAATTATTGAACCTATATTTTAAATCCTATTCCTGTAACGAGTTTCAATCGATAATATTCACCAAGTCGGGATCTGCCCAAATCACTCGCAGAGAGTCATCCTACTGTGCCTCGGGGTTAATCGACGGAAATTAAGAGTTGACGATTAGTAATTCCTGGCCGTGATGATCGGATTCAAAAAATGAACATAAGAATTTATGTATCGGATAACGGTCGACTGTGATCGATCCGCGGTACAATCACGGAAGCACCGTAATCGTGTGCCATCCTCTCCTCATCGATGACGGCTTACGGTTAACACGACATTACACGCGTCACAGTGCCACAATGACTTCCCGCCAATCATTGCAGGCGACGCATTGTCACAATGGCGCAAGCTGACAGAGTGTAACAGGTGCCCCGTGTTATTATAAAAATTCTGAGAATTAATTTCTACGACAACTTAAAAAATATTCACTCCACAACCCAATGCACCACTTGGCCAAATTAGGTATACTTACTCTCTCATATTAGAAAGGTTTCAGGTGAGAACCTACACAAGCCTCACAGTTAACTTATTGGTTTCAGGCGCCGCTGAAGGCTTAAATCGTGTTGAGTTTAATTTGATTTGAGCATTTTATCAATTTATGGAAAATTTTTGTTATATATATAATTCCACCAAAGGCCCTTCCGCAATTCATTTGGTGAGATTTGTAATTTGAGGCCGAATCCCCGACTGTGCGACCATGAACATGTCCATATATATTTTATCCCCCCTATTTTGAGTTATTCAAGGAAACTTTTCCTAATTTTTTAGTTAAGGGTCATGGGTTGACCCTTATCAAATCAACAACTGTGGACTCAAGGCAATCCATTGAGACTTAGGTTGTGATTTTTTTGTTGGATTGATGATGTGTAGGATAAGGATTTTAGGAGTGCCGAGTAATTTTTCGCCCCAATCCAAGCCTATGGTAGAGCTCCTTCGGGGAAATTTTTTTGAAGAGGAGCCTGACTTAAGATAGTTCATCCTTATACGGTGGTTTAATTCGGTCTCGTTCACCCCTAAGGTGTAGGCAGAGTACCTTGCATACTCCATTTGAGCCCAAAGTTGGGTGTGTTATCCCTGGGATTAGATGATCCTATAGCGTTCCAATTTCCTTTAGCATTTACGTAATTCATTTGCGTGTACTACCACCACCAACTTACGAAGCCACAATTGTTTTAATATTCGCCCGAGAATTGTCCTTAGTTAACCCATCCAGATACATCACTTCTAATCACTACATTACCATTTTAATTACACCAAAGAATATATTTCGCTAAAATACTTGCTAACTGACCCAAATTGACCCCTATAATTAGTGAAAATTGAAATCATATTTGTATTGTCTTTATAAACTCCAGATCTTCTTCCTATTTTAATCTTAATTTTAAGCAAATCCAACTCTTTAATCAATATTAATTACATCTAAAATTATTAAACATCCCAACAAAATCTTTAAACACTTCTGAGTCTCTCCTCAGCCATTTCTGCACTCTCTTGAGTTGATTTCAGAAGTTTGGGACTCATTTGGCGCGTTATCCCAATCATTCCAAAGGGTCATTAATTAAC
>NW_021553426.1:0-1137 GCF_001605985.2 Dendrobium catenatum
GAGTTGAATGATTAATTTATTATCAATAGAATCTAAATTTTTTTTCTCAATATAAGTAATTAATAAATCATTCATCCATTGATCTCCAATTCTATTCCGCAACTGATTCTTTATAATATTCAGGGAAAAAATTCTCTTTCAACGCCTACTGTAGCAACGGGTAATACAAATGCCAGTTCAAGTAGTCTAAAAACAACAGGATATATAATATCTTTTATACTTTGGATAATTTTCTCAACAAGGCTTACTATATCTTTCAATGAAGTAACTAGTCATCAAATCGCAGACCCATAATTTAAGTATCCAATTAATTTTTAAGAACCACATGATCAAAAAGACTAAAATCAGAAGCATAAAAATGTGTCATTCTAATCAACTTTTTTTTTATTGAATGCGAAAAAATCATTATTAAGATTCAAATAATCAATACACAAAAGTAGTTCGGTATTTTCTTCTATAAAAAAAATGGTTCAACTCTTAAAGCTGCATATCAAGCACTATGTAGAAAACTTCAACTCAAAAATGATATAAATTTCTTATCATCCATTTGTGAAACATTTATTTTTTGTTGCTAGCAAAATGAATTTTTATTATTGATGATGTCATCCCATTTGTTATCTCTCATATTCTGTAGCCTAGTTTTATATATACACCAAAGACATATCATTTACAATATCACATTCTCTTCTCTATGAAGCTTATGATAATTCATTAGTGATATCAAGTACATATTTTATCAGATGTAGGTAAAAAGAGAATTCAAAGATTTGTAATGAGTCTAATAATATACATACCTCACATTTTTGTTCCGAGCTTACACCATCTTCCAAAATAATTTTTAGAACATCAATTATTGTAAAGAACATAGTGATTAACCTTATTATTGATTCATAATGTGAACCCCGGCATGTATCGCCTGCATGCCTAAGAGTTATTTCTTGATTTAAGCCTCACCCAGTTATAAAATTTTCACTTTGTAATGCATTTAATATCTTCTCACATTGTAGTTTTCGTACTTGATCACACCTCTTACAAGATACACCAATAATATTCATCACACTATACATTATTGTAAATAACAAAGCAATTTGAACCTGACTTTTTTGCAACTGCCACCAATGCTAATTAAAGCTGATG
>NW_021553427.1:0-224 GCF_001605985.2 Dendrobium catenatum
CTTTTTATCAATTATTGCAAACATTAAAATGAAAATTAATAGTGAAAATTCAAACTCCAGAGGATGGAGGACACCATAAATTTTGACAATCAATGAAGCTTTTTATTCTACACTTGAAATTTTTAGGTGGACACCATATAACCCACATTTGTAACAAGGTCTAATTTGCTTAGATTGTTCAGACGGTTTATTTCCTGCTACTCTTTTTCCTTTTTCTTGATTTT
>NW_021553428.1:0-200 GCF_001605985.2 Dendrobium catenatum
GCTGCCGAGTCAGATTCAGATGAATCTTTAAAGGCCAGAGATGAAGAGCACATAAAAAACTTGGAGACTCAGCTTGCAAGCATGATGTCACAAGTTAGGGAGATGCAAGAAAAGTTGGATAAGTCACAGCAAGAGTCTCTTAAAATCCAGCAGTCAGCTTGAGAACTCACGGAAAAGGCCAAAAAGGCAGAATTTAGTTC
>NW_021553429.1:0-280 GCF_001605985.2 Dendrobium catenatum
TAAAATTAATGCTTCTTCAGCCTTTAGATTTCAAAACTTGTGGATTCCCCATTCTGATTTTTTAAATGTGATTTCTAATAACTGGCAAGTCATTATCTCTCGTGACAATAATATTAAAGGCATGGCTCGCCTCTGGGCTAAATTGAGTAGAATAAAACAAGTTCTCAGATGGTGGAATAAATATATTTTCAAAAACATTTTTGTGAATATCAAGGAAGCTAAAAATCAAGTTTTGGAGTTGGATAAATTGTTTTTCGATGATCCTATAGCTGATAATCTT
>NW_021553430.1:0-205 GCF_001605985.2 Dendrobium catenatum
CAAATTGATCTTAAGTTCATTTATATTCTATTGAACTATGAAATATCAAATTTTTCTTCATCTCTATTGTAATGATTTTCTATATTGGAATGTCTAAATTGAATCATATCTTTGCTAAATTCTTCTTATTTACAATGTTATATCACTTTTTAAATTTAATGAATTTCCATGATTGACCTAATGTTTTTAGTTTAAAATTGCATAC
>NW_021553431.1:0-365 GCF_001605985.2 Dendrobium catenatum
ACTGCAAACTTTCAATGCACATATCAAAATTTATCATGGTTATGACACGGTTCAGTGTTGCACATTGCGTAATAATGATTATTATAATATACTGCATGTATATGATAATTAGTAATATAAATCGGTTGTCCTTTGATGTTGAGTACCCACCCATACCCACCCACGATGCCATGAGCGTACCAATACCCATCCATGCCCATTGGGTATGGGTGGGTACGTGGGTGGGTGTGGATATGGGTACCTAATGCAGGGCTCTGCCGAGTAATACCTAGCAATACTGAGCAATACCCCAGTTTTGCTAGGTATTGCTCGGTATTGGTTTTGACAAAATGATATTTCTCGTTATCGAGCAATACCGAGCAAAA
>NW_021553432.1:0-291 GCF_001605985.2 Dendrobium catenatum
CGATGCGGTCGATCGCCTTACAGCCGTCTTCCGCCTTGAGCCAACAATCGCCAGAACTGGTGAAGCCCCATTGAGGGTAGGAAGACCCGCTCCAATCATAGACACCCCTGTAGATGCGAACAGAGGCTTTCAACATAGGGGCCAACGACGCGCAGTCGTCGTCCCCGATTTCTCAGATTTGGAAGAGGATTTCGCAATCAATCAGCACACGGGATTGTCGGAGTCTGATGCTGAAATGGTGGAGCGGCGACCGTGCCGGTACCTGGGGCGTGACCGACACCAAGGGGAATT
>NW_021553433.1:0-280 GCF_001605985.2 Dendrobium catenatum
TAATGTTTCTCTTCCTTTTACTGAATGGACTCTTGATGATAGGAATTTAGCATAACTTAATGCAAAATATTTGAACTATTTTTTTGGTGCTTTAAAATCTGAAGATTACATATATGTTTCAACTTGCACTACTGGTAAAGAGATTTAGGATAAATTGTGTATTACTTTTGAAGGAACTAATGAAGTTAAGCAATCTCGATTGAATATTTTTTTGCATGATTACGATCTTTTTCATATGAAATCTTTTGAATCAATTTCTGAAATATATACAAAGTTTACT
>NW_021553434.1:0-564 GCF_001605985.2 Dendrobium catenatum
ATTGTTAGAAAAATACAAAATGAACCACAAGAATCTGTGAATCTTTTCCAACTTTTAATTCTTTTAATGGCAGTTAACACAATTGTTGAGATGAAACGAGTAAATGAAATGGTGTTTGATGGTTGTAAGAAGTGTTTTCTTCTTCATATAATTATGTTATTTATTGTCAAGATTCCTTGTGTTTGTTGCATTAGTTTCAAAGAGAAAGTTCAATGGTTGCATTGGCAGTATACTTTGAGTTTCGAAAAGAATTTTGTTGAAATTGTTTTCTTTTATCAAACTTTGTATAGATATTTAAGTTGAGACATGGTTTAAGCAATTTGCATATTCTCATACGATGATTTTGAAAGAGAAGTTATATGTATTTTTAGAATAACATGGTTTTATGTATATTGTAAATTTTGATATATACTATATCTATACAAAAGAAAGTTTTGATAACCTGTTTTACACACTTCTAATAAAAGTTGTCTTATACTATGTTTGGGAAAGAGAGGTGTGTGTTACTTTGAAAGGTGAATTGTAACAAATTTTTTTTAGGAATGAGAATTTTGTACATTTTAT
>NW_021553435.1:0-275 GCF_001605985.2 Dendrobium catenatum
CTTAGGCTTAACAACCTAATTACTAGACTCAACAGTTAAGACTTTCATTCAAGTCGCATGTCAACTAGATTCATTTAAGTCTAATGGAATGTTAAAATATCCATGCATGAAGAATAAAAATCAAGCTTTTCTTAAGCTCGATGATGTTAAGGTTGATTTATATCATAGGTCATTTGTTCCAGGATATTAGTTTTGGACCTCACATGGTGAGTACAAGAAACATAGATATATTGTATGAAATGAATAGTCCATATAAGGAACTTATTTTTAATGCA
>NW_021553436.1:0-222 GCF_001605985.2 Dendrobium catenatum
TAGCACAATGACAAAATTAGAAAGAATTTTGAGAAGCATGGATCCACTCGAATGTGTGACATGATTATAGAAAGTCTGGCGAGCGGCCACTATGGATTGGAGAGACTGTATGGGCTGAGCGGAACACTGCTTGGGGTAGTGTAGAGTATAGAATAGAGCTTTTGATGTTTGGGGAATGGGTAGTTCCTGTGAGACCTCGTTCCCTTACTGTTCCTCTCTGAT
>NW_021553437.1:0-370 GCF_001605985.2 Dendrobium catenatum
CTGATTAAAAAAAAATATAATTCAAAAAATCATTTTTATTATTAAATAATACATAAGCAATGTCAAAATGAATGCTTCAACATATATAAAGTTAAATGAATATAAGTTGTTCTCAGTGACTAATACAGAGACTTAAAATATTCAGCAATAAATACAAGATTTCTCCAAAAAAACTTAAACTATTAAAACAAGACATAAATTTGGAGAAATATTAAAAGCTAATAAATTTCTAATTCTAAAAAACAACTTCATCATGAGCATCTCCAACAATAAACGTGAACTCCTGCTAGTGGCCTTCCAAGCCTATGCGAATCTCACTAGCAGCCACAACAACTCATGTGATCCAGCTATCTCTTCGTCAGTCGCTCTA
>NW_021553438.1:0-705 GCF_001605985.2 Dendrobium catenatum
TCCAAACCTCAGTTCCTCGTATCATCCAGAGCTCGCACTAACCTCAAGACCTAATTCAACCCTCACTCCTCTTAATGTTTTCATCACTGGCCCCTCTCTCCCTAACAGTGAAAACATCAACAAAGACCCCATTCTACCTAACATCAATTCCCCGCATAGGACTCCTCATCGGAGCAAGCCTCCCTCTTGAACCTAAAACCACCTCCTAAAGTTCCTATTTCCAACATGTTTGCTTTCTTGCAAACAAAAGAATATTCTTCTCTTCCCTCTTTTGAAACCCACTTTGTTGACAACAATCCTCCTTCATCCTCTTCTTAGGAGGCTAACATTTTGGATAGAGATTCTTCTTCATATTCTAAATAGTAGGGGTGTCAATTTTTGACACGACCTGAACCCGACCCGGAACAATCCGGGTTTGGGTTCAACAAATCAACCCGTTTTAAAAATCGGGTTGGGTTCGGGTTGACCCAACAACCCGAAATTGACCCGAAAGTGATACGAAAACTCATATTTGACCCGAAACCTGAGATTGACCCGTTCTTGACCCATTTTGACCCGATTGACCCAATTTTTTACCCGAAAATTAGCAATTTTAGGTCAAATTCGGATCATTCGTGACCTGGACCCGAATCGGGTCGGGTTTGGGTCCGAAAACTTGACCCGTTTTTTCCGTTTTTAAAAAAATGGGTCAGGTTTTCGGGTTGA
>NW_021553439.1:0-227 GCF_001605985.2 Dendrobium catenatum
AAATTCATTCAAAACACACAAAAAGATTTCACAAAAAAAAAAAAACAAAACAAAAAACATAAATATCAATGTTGCAAAGACATTTTGATTAAGCATTTAAATCAATAACACCTAGCCTTGTTCTTAAAGTACTGAAGGTATCAAGGGCTAAAGGTTTTGTAAAAATGTCTGCAAGTTGATTTTCAGTTGAAACATGTGTGAGTTCAATTTCTCCTTTGGATACATGA
>NW_021553440.1:0-405 GCF_001605985.2 Dendrobium catenatum
AGGGTCTGAAGATGACTGATCAACAAGGAAGGTGAACTGCGAAGCTTCTTCTTGGAGACTGGAGGCCTTATTGAGCAATTTTTCAAATGTCTTAATGGTAAAACCTTTTCAAAGAAAGGCTACCGGTCCATGAATGTTCTTAAGTAGAATCTAAATTGCGTGCTGCTCCTGCAATTGAGGTTCACACTTCATGCTCAAATTCCTCCACCTTAGTATATAATCAACTAGCTTCTCCCCGGGCTTTTGCTTTTCTATGACAAGATCCCCAACTGTAACGTGGTGCTGACTGCCTGCAAATCTCTTGACGAACATGTTTTCCAACTCTGTAAAACTATGCACTGAACCATTGGGTAAATCTGCATACCAGTCAAAAGCCACCCCGGCTACTAACAAACTGTCTGAAAA
>NW_021553441.1:0-270 GCF_001605985.2 Dendrobium catenatum
CTGGCCTCTGGCAGATGAAAATCTGGTTTCTTTAACAAACTCTTGAAAATACTCTTAACTGATTCCCTCTTAAATGGATATGGTTTTGCCAATCTCTCTCTAAAAGGGACAAAGTTAGGGTCTCTGGTGTACTGAGGAGTGATCTGAAAAGGCTGTCTCGGAGCTGGCTGTGGTGGCGGTAGTGGAGGAACACTGTGCTGACTAGCCGTTGGCCTTTTTCCCTTGTCAACTGTCGACACTACTGCCTTTTTCTCAAAAGTCTTAACCAAT
>NW_021553442.1:0-5362 GCF_001605985.2 Dendrobium catenatum
ATCAACAAACGGACTTCGTCATTGTGTTCAGAACATTACAAATACTCAAAAACTGTTTTTTATTTGTTCAATTGGGATCATCCTAATGAATGACATGAATTTCGAGACA
The DNA here is from genome assembly GCF_001605985.2 of Dendrobium catenatum. Taxonomy (NCBI): domain Eukaryota; kingdom Viridiplantae; phylum Streptophyta; class Magnoliopsida; order Asparagales; family Orchidaceae; genus Dendrobium; species Dendrobium catenatum. Next base: position 110 of record NW_021553442.1, read on the forward strand.
ACACGTATTTTGAGGAAATCAGGCCTAGACGTCGCTCAGATGACGTCTGATCATGAAATTGACTATGCCATTGCATCCGGAACGTCGTCGACATTCAGAAAATATATTTTATTTAATAAATTTGGATTATCTGAGATGGTGGTGAATTTCTAGGTGATGCAAATATGATATAAGGGCCTGCGTTACAACGAAAATGATGTCTCGAAGATGCTCGGACGACATCAGATCAACAAACGGACAGTGCCATTACGTCCGGAACATCGTCAGCATTAAGATTCTATATTTTATTTGATCAAATTGGATCATTTAAGGTAGCGTCGTAAATTTCAAACGTGATTCAAAAGCACGCGTTATGATGGAAATTAGCCTCGTCGGTGACGAAATGACGTCCGATTACAAAACGGACAGTGTCATTGCATCCGGAACGTCGTTGGCATTAAGAGTTTATATTTTATTTGATCGAATTGGATCGTTTGAAGTGGTGTTGCAAATTTTGAAAGCGATTCAAATATGATGCAAAGGCGCGCTTACGAGAGAAACTAGCCTCATCGGTGGCAAAATGACGTCCGATTGCAAAACGAACGGCGCCATTACGTCCGTAACATCGTCGACATTAGGAATATACATTTTATTTGATCAAATTGGATTGTTTGAGGTGGTGTCATGAATTTCAAAAGCGATTCAAATATGTTGTGAAAACACGCATTTCAAGGGAATTAGGCCTCGTCCCCGCTCAAATGACGTCCGATCGCAAAACGGACAGTACCATTGCGTCCGGAACAACGTCAGCATTAAAAATCTACATTTTATTTGATCAAATTAGATTGTTTGAGGTGGTGTCACAAATTTCAAAGGTGATCCAAATTTGATGCGGAGGCACGCACTACGAGGGAAATCAGCCTCGTCGGAGATGAAATAATGTCCGATTGCAAAACGGATGGCGCCATTGCGTCCGGAACGTCGTCGGCACAAATTCTGAGATGATTCGAATACGACAAGAAAAAAAGATGAGATGGTTCTTTTTTCGATGCTTGCGACGGGCCGGCAAATCTCCAAGGCGCTCACGTAGCGTTGAGGGTGGGAAACCGGTATGATGCTTGCGACTATTTAAGGATCCCTCTTCAATGCTAGCAACGAGCCGACAAACCCCCGAGGTCCTCAAGTAGCGTTGTAGGGCGGGAAATCGGTGCGGCGCTTGCGACGAAGGGGATAAAAAAATGTTTTTTTTTATTTTTACTTTTTATATATATAAGTACCCCCCGAACGCCCACGTGGTGCAGAGGGGGGAAATCCTGCTTATTTCTAATACCTGTTTTCTTCTTATAATAAACAAACCTAAAAACCCTTAAACGCTCACGTAGCGGGCGGGGATAAAAAAAATACAAATGCGACCGCGGTGTCATTTTGACATCTACCTGAAGCGCTCACGTAGCGTCAAGGGGAAGGTTGCCTCTTGGTTTTTTCCGTAAACGGGGGAGATGACGGGAGGCTGCCGAAATTTTGTCTGAAAAAGACAAGGACTTGGACATTTTTTTTGGACAATAGTGGACTCATTTTTGGATAGCAAGGGACATAAAGTATGGACTAAAAAAAAAGGCTTAAACAATTGATAAAGGACTCAAACTTGGACATGCAAAATCGACTATAAATGACATGAATTAGAACTTGATTTGATCAATCATGTAGTACTTGAGCTCAAACTTGAGCTTAATTTGGATACAAAGAAGACATGACATGAACTCATTTTGAACTTGGTCTTAAACTTTACAAGCTTTGGACTTGAAGAAATAAACATGAATTGAACTCAATTTGGACTTGGGGCCTTGAGTTCGTCAAATTCAATATATCATGTGATTTGGCATATATTCAAATGAATACTAATAGAAGAACAACAGTGGATTCTATTGGAAGAATGAACAAGATGTGAATGGAACTGTCATTCCAAGTGCATTGTTCTCCTACAACCAACACAAGCTGACGTTTGTATGACACCAAGAGGTCATATACAAGAAACATAGCGTCCCACAAATAATCAAAGGACTACACTTGCTTATAGATGCATACAACTGTCTCTTAGGGATATGGAGCTAGCTTACAAATAAATACAGTAGTAAATGCCTACGAATTATAAAAGAAGACTTGTCATACGTATGGCGTGCTATCTATGGATAAATACAAAAGAGCTATAATGAATAGAAATATTTATTATACTCAATGATTCAGTCATCATTTGATTTGCAAGCAACCATCAACAAGGGTTAAGGACATATGATCTACCCACATGCAAATATCAATTAGAGAATGCAACAATGTTCTACAATCAACATCGAGACACAAACAAATGCATCCAAACCTTCAAGCAATGAATACTGAAATTAACGATTGTCTTCATATTAATTCCACAAGAAGACATGATAGTCCTTCCAAACAATGAAGTCTTTCACTAACATACAAATGAACTCAAAAGATCTGCAATACATACAATCTTTCTACAAATATGGATGTATGTATAACATGCCACCCAGGGGCAGATACAAAAAGACTTCAGTAAATGCAGTATCCTGAAGTCAATTTCAGTCTGTGAAAGAAGACATCTATCTACCTACATGTAACAATAGCGGATGCACTGAAAAGGCTAAAGACCATAACAAAATGCATGAATAATACGACAAGTACAAGCTCCTACGACCCAAAGTAGGAGATCCGTTAATTCACTACGATCCACTTGTAGAAATCAACGAGTAGTGCACGACAATCTATCTGTACGTAGCAGCGAATAACTTTATTCAGAAGCTTCTACGCCACACCACCGGATCCGCAATACTCATACTAGCGGACAGAAGGCGTGTATAAACTTTCAAGTAAAATGTTGTGTATTTAGATGCCAATTACCTACACAACTAAAATATTTTAAAGTACCCCCGCACGTGCACCGTAGCTTGTATACACGTAGGTACACTAAAAGGGGTAAAAGCAGCCAAATACCCGCATGGGCCCCGACGAGCGTGTTATTGGTACACACGTGACGTCCAGAGATGCTGCGCGGGTTATTAAATTTGAACCCGATCCTCCTAAGTAGATAAAAAGGAGTAGACAGGGTTTAATTATAAAATGCCCCCAAACCCGCATGGGCCCCGATCGACGAGCGTGTTATTGGTACACACGTGACGTCTATGGATGCTGCGCGGGTTGATTAGTGAATTCAAGTTCGAAACCGATCATTCTATACGGGTCAATAGAAGTCGATAGTGTTCGAACCAACAAATAAATATATGGTTGTGACGATCGTTATATTTGTCTTAATATATTCATATCAGGCCTTCAAGGCCTATAATAATGAGAATTCACTATCAAGGGTATAAAGTTTACGAAACTTGATCCTCGATCAATAGCTTGGTCGAGTTGACATGATTCAATCGACAAAAGAGAAATGACCCCAAAAACCTCGATGATGGCCGCGTTGATTGAAGATCTCAACCGGAGGGGTTAATTTCAGGCATTTTCAAATGCCTCCCAAAAGTCCACACAAATCCAAAATTTCAAAAATCATCAAAGACAAAAAATATTTAAAAATGAAATAAATCCATCAAAAACTTAAAGCAAAATTCATTCACCCTCCACAACAGTTTGTCGGGGCGGATAAATTAAAGTTTACTTGAGCTCACAAAGAGCCAAATGCCTAGTCGAAAATATCACTAGGATCCATTCTCAAATAATCTCTTGCCAGTAAGGACGTGATACGTGTCCTCTAACCAGCAGTTTCGCAGCCAAATAGCACTGCAGGTAAACGGTTATGACCCGGGGCCCTCTGAACCGAGTGGTTTTGCCGCCAAATGGCACCACAGATAGCGGTTATGGCCAGAGCCAATACGCTCCTTATTGGCATCAAATTCTTGAGATATGAATCAATAGGATATGATCGATAGGGCACAAAGCCCTCTATAAGCTAAGGTGGATTAATATTTGTCCCCTTAGACAAACATTCATCCCAGGTCTACAAGGTCCCCTTGAACGAAGCAACCCATGGCTGTGACATCCAAACAAAATTTTGAAGAACCAATAAAAAAAAATCTTAATGTGACATCCAAACAAATTTTTGGAGATCCACTAAATAAAAATCATAGTGTGACATCCAAGCAAACTTTGGAGATCCACTAAATAAAAAAATCAGCGTGACATCCAATCAAAATCTTAGAGATCCGTTAATGAGAACCCTTGGTGTAACATTCAGAATAAATATCTGAAGATCCACAGGGTCAATCATCATACAACAAACGTGATTCGCTCTGGGTGCGTACCATATTTGGTGGGGGCATTTGTTGACCCCTATACCTCAAACCACACGATAAAGGACCCCAATCGGTGAATAAAACATTACGCGCCTTAGCGCCACATGTCACATAAAGGTTCATTTATCCGAATGTCGAATGGATAGTATCGTTGTGATCAGGACACTGTATTCTGCTAGGTCAAGGCCCCTCGTAATTGAATCGAATGAGATTGGTCAAAAGAGACGACCGACACCCAAAATTAAAGCGCGAGGCTAATCAATATGTCGGATCAACAAACGGACTTCGTCATTGTGTTCAGAACATTGAAAATACTCAAAAAATATATTTTATTTGTTCAATTGGGATCATCCTAATGAATGACATGAATTTCGAGACAACGCGTATTTCGAGGAAATCAGGCCTCGACGTCGCTCAGATGACGTCTGATCATGAAATTGACTATGCCATTGCGTCCGGAACGTCGTCGATATTCAGAAAATATATTTTATTTAATAAATTTGGATCATCTGAGATGGTGGTGAATTTCTAGACGATACAAATATGATATAAGGGCCTGCATTACAACGGAAATGATGTCTCGAAGATGCTCGGACGGCATCAGATCAACAAACGGATAGTGCCATTGCGTCCGAAACATCGTCAGTATTAAGAGTCTATATTTTATTTGATCAAATTGGATCATTTAAGGTAGCGTCGTAAATTTCAAAGGTGATCCAAATATGATTCAAAAGCATGCTTTATGATGGAAATTAGCCTTGTCAGTGACGAAATGACGTCCGATTACAAAACGGACAGTGCCATTGCGTCCGGAACATCGTCGACATTAAGAGTTTATATTTTATTTGATCAAATTGGATCATTTGAAGTGGTGTCGCAAATTTCGAGAGAAATTAGCATCGTCGGTGGCAAAATGACGTCTTATTACAAAACGAACGGCGCCATTACGTCCGTAACATCGTCG
>NW_021553443.1:0-227 GCF_001605985.2 Dendrobium catenatum
TTTCTCTTAAATTTGATACTAGCTTCACGTTTCCACATGCCGTAACATTTTCTTTTAAAAAATGATAAATAAATAATATATGTGCCTATCATACACAGATGCCATAGATTAAGAGAAATAATGATGATGGGAATTACAAAAATGTGAAAAAGCCAAAGACTAATTAGTAGTTTTTAAAATAATTTATTTAGATTCTCTCTTTTAATAATATTTATTATTATTATTAT
>NW_021553444.1:0-212 GCF_001605985.2 Dendrobium catenatum
ATGGGAGGAATTTCTTCCGTTGACCACTCAACCGCATTCCCAATCTCTTGTACAAGAAAGTTGTTTTAATAAACAATAAAAAAGCCCTCCGGGACAACTTTCTTAATACATTATTTTTTAGATCGTAATTATAATTAATATTTGGACACTAATTTTCAGCTACTTTAAAAAAAAATTAAATAAAAAAAATTAATTTCCAAAATAGCTTCCTC
>NW_021553445.1:0-287 GCF_001605985.2 Dendrobium catenatum
CTAATCTTATTGGCCACTGTCGCTATTCCAACTTGCTCGCATATAAACTTTTTTTTTTTTGTATTTTTTGTTTCTAAGTGGCTGTTTGGCAACGTGATTTATGCAGGATTTATGCTAAATTCTCCCAAACGGGATTTGAGACACCATAAATGTCACGGCGGAATAAATCCTCCGTTTCTCACTTTTTGTCGTAAATCCTGGATTTTTTAAATCCTGTAGTTCTGCTGATTTACTGGATTTGGCCGAAGAAGCGCGTGAAAGGGAGAAAGTTACCTTTACAGCGAGCG
>NW_021553446.1:0-453 GCF_001605985.2 Dendrobium catenatum
GCGAGCAACATCTTCCTCATCACCACTATATAATAATTGAGAGAAGCATCTTCCCTGGACTACCCTTATCTCATGTGCCACTATAACTGCTGGGGTAGGCGGTAATGATACTGGTCGTGGTGCCTGGTGCATGATGACCACTCTCCTCTGAACAGGCTCCTGGTGAGCCACTGCCTCTGCTATCCTCAGCTTATTTACCTCAGACACAACCAATCTTAGTCTCTTATTTTTATTCCTCTGGGCCCTTCTCCCAAAGCTAGAGGTGGAGGAGGAGGGAACATCAGAACATACTGCCTGGGTGACTGAGTGAACTGGAACTACAGGAAGGGTCGGGGTCTACCCGATAGTATCAAGGTAAGAGAGCCAAGAGAACACAAAAGACAGACGGGCGGAAGGTGAAGTAGCCTTGGTCTAGGCACTGTTAAGATAGTTGCTATTTGAATGCTTTACATT
>NW_021553447.1:0-453 GCF_001605985.2 Dendrobium catenatum
TCTGCGGCCACCGAACAGCTACCCATCTCTCAGGCGGAAAACTCACCTATATCTCCCTCCCTCAAATTCGTCGTCTCTAACTTCAAAACTCTTGTCCCAAATCAATTTTCAACCTATAACTACCCGATCTGGCGCCATCAGATCCTCAAGCTGCTTCGCGCGAACGACTTCAAGCAATTTCTTGCTCTGCCCACTCACTCCGACGACTCGTCCGATCCGTCGACAGCATTGCTAATCAAGAACTGGCGCATTACCGATCATAACCTTCAGGCGGCAATCTGTTCAACGATTTCTCTGACCGTTCTACCCTACATCATCCATCTCGACACAACTCACGATATTTGGCAAGTTCTTGAAATCCAATTCCAGGCGACCAGTCGTTCTAAAGTAATTCAGCTCAAGAATGAGCTTCACCATGTCTCTATGAAAAATCTTTCAATGATCCAATACCTG
>NW_021553448.1:0-504 GCF_001605985.2 Dendrobium catenatum
AAGTATTGTATCAATTCTCAGCCATGCATTCTGTCATCGCTATACTTTTTTTTTTTCAGTTGATTGTTCTGTTGATCTCTGCTATATTTATCAATCAATGTTAAAGATGAAATGGATTTCCTTGTAATGTTTAGCAGTCCAACTCATCTTTCTATTCATCATGGATTAATTATTCTGTGCGGATGTCGGACGTCATTTGGAAATGAACCAGAATGCGTCACATCACCCATGTGCTCGGTAACGTTGACGTGGCGCTTACTGGTTGGTCTCTGAACGACGTTCTACGTCCGGTCTCCGCACTTAATAATTTCTCCTCTTCATGAGAGGGAGTGGGCGATCAGAAAGATTGATGTCAAATATTGATAAATGGACAAAGTGTTAGTGATGGATGATGAAGTGCATCGGCGTTGGTTGCAAGCATGTAAGGATGATGGTGAAAGCAGGGTTTATTTTTAGATTTTTGGAGTGGTATTTTAGTAATTTTTATAAGGAATTATGATAATT
>NW_021553449.1:0-272 GCF_001605985.2 Dendrobium catenatum
TCATCGGGGTGTTTGGGGTCATTTCTCTTTATGAATTGAACCTTGTCAACTCTATCGGGTTGTCGACAGAGGATCGGGTTTCGTAGGTGTTATGCCCTTGTAAGTGAATTCTCTTGATTAAAGGCTTTGGAGACCTGATATGAATCTATTAAAACAAATATTCTGGTCGCCATGGCCACATATTTGTTTGTTGGTTCGAACCTTGTCGACTCGTATTGATCTATATAGAAGGATTGGGTTCGAACTTGAATTCACTTGTCAACCCGCGCAGC
>NW_021553450.1:0-325 GCF_001605985.2 Dendrobium catenatum
TTTCTTAAGTTTTTTGTATGATACATGGATTTTTTCATAAATTTCAAATAATTCATCATAGGTTGGTTTACATACCTCTTCCTCATCACTTTTATTTTCTCCCATGAAACACAAATTCGTAGTCTCTTCCTCTGGTTCAGTCTCAGAGGAATCAGTACCAAATTCTGCCCAAAAACCTCTTTGGATTTTCTTCTTGTCCTTCCTTGACTTGGATTTCTCCTCACCTTTTTCCTTTTCTTTGCTTGAATGATCTTGAAGTGTTGGGCAATCGGCTTTCACATGTCCATGTTTCCTGCATTCAAAACAAACAACATCAGAAGATCCC
>NW_021553451.1:0-282 GCF_001605985.2 Dendrobium catenatum
AAAGGATAAAGGGAACTATTACAAGCTAAATGCAACTCTCATATTTCTTCTTCAACAAAAGCTATAAAGAAGAAGGAAAATCAAAGGAAGTAAAGGAATCAAAACAAAAACTAGTCTTTAAAGCAATAGAAGCACATAAATCTACAACTTTAGTACAATTCCTAGAGGTATGATTAAAGATGACCTTATTGAAGTTGTGAAGGAAAGAAATCTTCTCAGAAATCCGGTTGTTCTTGGATTTCATCACTGAATCATGTAAAAACTTGATGACATTATAGTTAT
>NW_021553452.1:0-331 GCF_001605985.2 Dendrobium catenatum
CCCCCAACAAATGTGGTACGTGTCTAGAGCGAATCACGTTTGTTGTAAGTTGATTGACCCTGTGGATCTCTAGATATTTGTTCCAGATGTCACACAAGGAATTTCATTTAGTGGATCTCCAAAATTTCAGTTGGATGTCACACTAATCTCCCTTTCTCTTTGACTCTTTTAGATGTATCCATAGATGATTGAGATACTGATTTTCTTTGTCTTGTGCTTTGTGCTGCGGACATTGATGTAGAATTGTCTGATTTGTCTTTACTGACTTGTCAGATGATTTTTTTTGTACCTTCGGCCCTATGCTTCTAGCTTTGGCGGGCTTGATGAAGGA
>NW_021553453.1:0-338 GCF_001605985.2 Dendrobium catenatum
GTTACATATACAGGTTTGTTTGGCCTGAAGGATCGTAAACGGCAGGAGACCGTAGTCGGCAGAAAATCGGGGTCAGAAAGACTGTTGTTTGTTGATGGAGGTCAGAAGGACCATATTAGGCGACGAAGGCCTGAAGGACCGTAGTCGATAGAAAACTGGGGTCTAAAAGACCGTTGTCTAGTTATGTTGGTCGGACGAATCGTAGTAGGCGACAGAGGTCAGAAGGACCGTAGGCGGTAGGAGGCAAGGAGTCAGGTGTTAGACCCAGTGTCACTTAGAAGATCGGGTGTTGATGGTCTGGCCTTGGGTAGGTTGTCGGGTCTGAACGTCGGGCCTTA
>NW_021553454.1:0-385 GCF_001605985.2 Dendrobium catenatum
ATTACAAGGTCGGTTCTAGAAACTGCTGAAAACTGTTATAAGTCGGTTAATCATTTGGACAAAAATTTATTCGTCTGGACGAAATTTTTATAGAGAACCGATCGTCCTGGACGATTCTTAACTTCATCGGGACGAAAATTTTCCAGAGGACCAATTGCTACGAACGATAATTTATTTTCGTCTGGACGAAAATTTGCCAGAGACCAGATCGTCCTGGATGATATTTAATTTCGTCTGGATGAAAATTGTCCAGAGGACCAATTGCCACGAACGATAATTTATTTTCGTCTGGACGAAAATTTTCTAGAGGACAAATTGTCCTGGACGATAATTACTTTCGACCTGGATGAATAGGACTTAGAAAAATTTTTCGAGCAAGTTCCTA
>NW_021553455.1:0-599 GCF_001605985.2 Dendrobium catenatum
TTATGTAAATATTTTTTTTTAAATGAAAATGAAAATTTAATAATGAAATTTCAAACAACTATAATTACCTACTTTAAATATTTATGAGCTCTAATTTCCTTCCAAACCTCAAACTTTGTTATGACTTTATCAACACCCGTTTAAACTTAATTATGAAGATCTTCCAATATTTAAATAACATTAATGTGATCTTAATTTATAAAACTTCAGCTTGGAGTACTCAATAGATTTTCAAAACAACATCAAGGATTCCTATTCTCTAATTTACTTGAAACATTTCCAAAATCTATATTAGAAAATGATTATCTCATCGAAAATTTTCTTCCTTCATTGCAAATCTACTTCTTTCACTATCGGATTTAAGGTTGTTATAGTTTGATTCTTCCTACAATAATAATGTTTCTTCAATTAGAAGAAAAGAATTTTAATATTTTCTCTCTCTTTGTTGAACAGATAGAAAAAATAAGATAATAAATATTTACTATTCTTTCTATGTTGTCAAAAGTAGAAGAAAATTCACAATCCCAATTTCCGGACTCTTCCTCCTAGAACTTTCTTCTTCTGCTCTCGAATTTGATGTCAACCTTTACTTAGGTTTC
>NW_021553456.1:0-217 GCF_001605985.2 Dendrobium catenatum
CTATCGCAAGAGAAGAGAGCCAACACCTAAAATCTGATATTTGTTTCTAATTTTGTAAAAGTGGAAAACTAATTGAGAGACAGGAGATTTGAGGGAAGGAGGGAGAGATAGAGAGGGGGGAGACTAGAGAAAGAAGGGAGATAGAGGGGGCGGCAGGTAGAGGGATGATGGGTTGATTCCCCAAATCAATTCCTTAGGTTAAGGAATAATTTGAGGA
>NW_021553457.1:0-262 GCF_001605985.2 Dendrobium catenatum
CCGTTTAGGAGAGTAGAGTATTAGATTTGACTTATGTTAAGAAAGGTAAAGGCAAATCTAAAAAGACTTGATTAAAAAATATTATGAATGACCTTTCTGTATTAGATTTAAACGAGAGTTTGCCCTTTAATAGGACACAATGAAGAAAAAAAGATTCATATAGCCGACCTCACGTAGTGCATAAAAGCTTGATATCATTGTTATTGTAAAAACATTGAGAAACGTCCAAGCTGACAGGTAAAACGGAAGAGATGTGGGAGGC
>NW_021553458.1:0-316 GCF_001605985.2 Dendrobium catenatum
TATATTTTTATAATTTAAAATTAATTTTAACATTTTTTTAAGTTAAAATGATTTAAAATAATATTTAAATCATTTAAATAAAATTGGCGGTGCCGGTGGCTGGCTTTACCACGTGGCTACTACCTATTTGCCGATTCAGAAATTGCGGTAGTGCCAATAATTGGCGACGACAGTTAGACACACGTCAGCCGCACGTCGCCCCACGTGTTTTCACTAAACCACGTAGGCGTTAATCATCACCATTAATTCCACATGGAATTCATCTGACGCTGGATATCAAACTCCATAGTTTTGAAACAACAACTATGATTGAGCT
>NW_021553459.1:0-255 GCF_001605985.2 Dendrobium catenatum
CAAATTCTATGCATTCAGGTCCAAGTATAAGTCTTCTGCATGGTTGCCCAAATGAGGTCTTCTTATTGTTCAGGCTTTGTGTACTTCAGTGAAAAGTTTGACAGCACCTCAACATATCCCTCATTTGGGGGAAATGTAAGGGAGCTGGGCCTTCCCACCACGCTACTCGAGCGTGTATGGTAGGTGTCCTTAGACACCGCGGTCGTACAAATGTTCATCCCACCACGCTACAAGAGTGTGTATGGTGCCTTCAAC
>NW_021553460.1:0-1934 GCF_001605985.2 Dendrobium catenatum
ACTTTCAATCCTTTCGGAACCAACCTGCAACAACACAGCCAACCAACATCCCTGGGCTTCTTGAAGCACCCAGCAACAACATAGCAAACCCAGCAACCAAAGTAACTCAGGTACCCTTCAACCAAAGCAACAACACCCTAAACACACCAACTCAGCTACCCAAGTTATCTGCCCAGAAATAAACAAGACAGTAATCAAATCAGCAAACCAACACATCTGCCCAGAAAAAAGCACCCAACAAAAATCTAAATGTTTAAAGACAACCAAACCAGCATTTCAAGACATCTACCCAAAAAAACCAAGACAGCAACCAACCCAGCAAACTAGCAACAACACAGCCAACCATCAAGAACCCAACCTTGTCAACCCAATAACAATACAAAAATAACAAACAACATCCCTGGGCTTCTTCAAGCACCCAGCAACAACCCATTCAACTCAGCAACAACACAGCCAACCAACATCCATGGGCTTCTTGAAGCACCCAGCAACAACACAGCAACCCCAGCTACCCAGCCAATATCTAGAAAAACCACTAAATTTATTTCTGTTCTTTCTATTTCTGTGCAGTTTTTACTATTTTTTCTATTCAGCAAACCATCCCAGCCAAACTATCAATAGCATCATAAATGTAAAAATAGTTTCTACTCTCATTGTGGTCGGATCAACAAATGAAAAAATATTCTTGAAATGCTGAGTGGTCGGATCAACAAGATTAAAAGGACCTATTTGGATGCAGGACTTAGGCCCGATTTAAATAAGATTTAAGCAAAATCCTGCCAAACATCATTTTAAGACATCTGCCAAGAAAACCCAAGACAACTACCAACCTAGCAAACAAGCAACTACACAGCAAACCATCAACAACCCAACCCTGTCAACCCAGCAATAACACAGTAACAACAAACAACATCCTTGGGTTTCTTCAAGCACCCAGCAACAACCCTGTCAACCCAGCAAAAACACAGCCAACCAACATCCCTGGACTTTTTGAAGCGCCCAACAACAACACAACAAACCCAGCTACCCTTAAACCAAATCAACAACACCCTAAACACAGCAAACTCATAACGGCCCCAAACAACTGAGGTCATTCTTCACCGTTTCTTAGTAATTGTCGCATCATTACATTGCTCGTTAGAGGGATCTACAGGTATTTCACAAGTCTGGGCTTCTTCATTTTCAGCAAAAGAAGAATTCCCATGAATGGTATTGGAATCCTCCATCTAACAAAAAAATTAAAAAATATTACAACTTCACAACGCTATTTGTTAAATTTCTATTTCAAAAAAAAAAAAAAACATAACACATTGAGACTTTATAATGGCTAAATAACTGCCCAAGCCAACCATCCTCACTAAAAAGAAGTATGACTTAGCAATAATTAATAACGGCCAAATAATTGTCAATGCTTAATGAGTTGTTGAACAACCACTCATCAAAATAACTAGGAGTCTATGGGTGTCAACTATGAGCAGTAACTGAACAGAAAAAATAGCAGTAACTGCACAGAAATAACAGTAGAAACTGCACAAAAATAACAATAGAAACTGTACAGAAATACTAGAATATAGAGCTTGACCTGGCTCATTTGCATAGAAATAACAGCAGAAACTGTACATAAAAAATAGTAGAAACTGCACATAAATAACAGTGGAAATTGCACAGAAATACCATAACATAGAGCTCGACCTGGCTCGTTTGCATAGAAATAACAGTAGAAACTGCACAGAAATAATAGTAGAAACTGCACATAAATAATAGTAGAAACTGCCCAGAAATAACAGTAGAAACTTCATAGAAATAGCAGCAGAAACTACACATAAATAGTAGTAGAAACTGCACAGAAATAACACCAGAAACAACACAGAAATACAAGAATATAGAGCTCGACCTAGCTCATTTGCACAGAAATAACAGCAGAAACTGCACAA
>NW_021553461.1:0-247 GCF_001605985.2 Dendrobium catenatum
CTAGAGTTGACCAAAATGTTGACTTTTTGACTTTGACAAGATTTTGAGGGTTTGAAATTTTCGGAAAATACTAGATTTTAATTAGAGTCATTATCCACTAAGTTTGATTGATTTGGAATTTTCTACAATTAGTAATGAATTTTGGGGGTTTGGGTATTTATTGGAATTATTAAATTATTTCAATTAAGAGCCATTTTAATAATTTGAACTCAAATGAGTCTTAAACTTCTTGAGATCAACTCCAAAG
>NW_021553462.1:0-266 GCF_001605985.2 Dendrobium catenatum
TAATTATTTAATTTAATTAAAAAAAGTGATTTTTAGTCATAATTAAAATAAGGTTTATATTGAAGTCCAATTAAGGGGCTTTTAATTTTTTTAGATTAAGAATTGAATTCTAAATATTTAGATATATTTTGGGTAATTTTTGGATTTAATTTAGATTTGTTAGAATTTATTGAAGTTATCGGGGCTTAATTAAAGGTTAAATTTGAGTTTGTTAATTAAGGGGTTTAATGGCTCTTGAAAATTCTTAGAAAATTCTGAGAGGTTTA
>NW_021553463.1:0-246 GCF_001605985.2 Dendrobium catenatum
GAAGTTAAGTCCCGACGTCCTGCTGAAGACCTGACGTTCTGCTTAAGACCTGACGTCCTACTCAAGGCCAGACCATCAACATCCGATCTTCCAAGTGACACTGGGACTAACACCTGACTCCTTATCTCCTACCGCCTACGGTCCTTCTGACCACTGTCGCCTAATACGGTCCGACCGACCTCCATCACCAGACAAAGGTCTTTCAGACCCAGTCTCCTGCCGACTACAGTTCTTCAGGCCTTTGTC
>NW_021553464.1:0-744 GCF_001605985.2 Dendrobium catenatum
AGATTCATGTTAATGCATTAATAACTATACTTGCACAATGAAAAGCAAACCAATATCTCCAAAAACAAGCAAAACATGAAATCCTCCTACAAGGTGTTTGATTAATTGGTAAAGGTTTGTTGACATGTACACTAAGGAAAAAAAAATACAAAGCTCGTACATGTTCGGCGCATGAACTCTGGACGTCCTACACCATCCTCCACACATCATCGACAAAGCTCGTGCAATCTATGCAAAGCCGATGTCGCGTCTTCTACGATATGCGCGATCTTTGCCTACTCTCACTATTAAGAGGGCAACAGACGAAGCCTATGGATGTTTTGTTCGAATCTGTTGACCTTAGCAGATTAAAAAAAAAGAAAAGAAAAAAAAAATCCCATACCTACTCTGGCGTTGCACGTCGCTCGCACGCCGGCGTCACTTCTTCGCACGTCGTCTGCATGATCTCCCTTGACGTTAAAAGGAGACCAACGCCCCTGCTCTTCGGTTCGACAATCACGACCCCCTCTCTGGCTCCTACGCTCTCCGATCTCTCTCGCTCTTTTTCCCTCTTCCTCTCGCACACTTCTTCGAATCCTTCGTTGCTATTCGACTTGACTCTGACGATGACGTTCTCTCCAAGTCGGATTGGAAACTATGATATTTTGATCAGAAGCAACAAGAGAGCTCGCTAGTGTGAGGGTTCCGACATTTTGATCGAAACCAGCGACAGAGGTCGCTCGCTGCGATCGTAACTTCCTCCCT
>NW_021553465.1:0-989 GCF_001605985.2 Dendrobium catenatum
CACAAACAAGTGCAAATACATCAAACCCACCCGAGATTGGTGAAAGGGTGGATATGATGTAGGTATAATGACTATCCTACAAACACTTCCAGGAGGTTGTAGTGGATACAGCGGTCCCCTGCAAATACATACAAGCCGCTTGTGGATAACAATAGTGGATATATCGTATGTACAACGAACCACTATGGACACAAGTATGAATATCACCTACGACAGTGGTGATTGAGATGCTGCAAAATATGTCGAGTAAGAAGATAACTCGATGTACAAAAAGAGACCACCCCCTGACAGAAGGAAATGGATGTTTGAAAAAATTAGAACTAAACTTCCTGGTGTTCCAAAGTTTCTTCTTAGTCCTATACTTAAGAAGAAAATTGTTTTGGTGTCCACAAACACCGGAAGTAACAAGCCTACGACATTAAAGAGCCTGAAATAAGTTCTCTTCAAAGTAGGAATCATTAATTTCAAAGCCTAAAAAGACCTTCCCGATGAATGAGAAAGGGGGGAGTCAACATCAAGATGAGGAGATGCCTCATAACATCAAGACCATACCGCCACCGGATCCGCAACACTCGTACTAGGAGAAAGAAAGCGTGTATAAGATCTCAAATAAAAAGTTGTGTGCACTGTTGACCTCGATTTTCGCTCAAATATTCTCGAGCACCTTCGATTGATTTGATCGAACCTCGTCGAACCAAATTCAAGCTCGAGTCGACTCGAATCGAATTCAATTTGACCCGAATCGTCTTTGATTTTATTTGATCAAATCATTTGAGCTCAAATCTGATTAAAATCAATTCAATTTAATTTAGATAAATTCCAATCAACTTTTGCTTTCATTTGAATCATTTCCTAAATCCGGTAATTGCATCGAACGGCTCCGATTTCCCCAAAATTCGAAGTCGACCGTTGTCGCAGTCGCATTGAGTACCCGGGCCTTCTCTCTATCGGGTGGATGGACTCTTCTCGGTTCCTCTTCCCAGATCGAA
>NW_021553466.1:0-272 GCF_001605985.2 Dendrobium catenatum
ATTATACGCCTCTCGAGGTCGCGGTCGTCGCGGTCGTTTTCGAACCAATTCCGATTCAAATTCGTCGAATCGCTCATCTCAGGCTGCGGTCATATTCTGCCAAATCTGCAAGAAGAAGGGTCATCAAGCTGATGCGTGTTGGCATCGCCTCAACATTAATTACAAGCCAAATCAGCAATCAACCAAGACTCCGAATGCTCTTCTAGCCAGCACAAATAACAGCTCGTCCACCGATTGGTATATAGATTCGGGAGCATCGGCTCATATGACCA
>NW_021553467.1:0-290 GCF_001605985.2 Dendrobium catenatum
ACACGCTATTTATAAGTATTATACAAACTATGAACAAGTTTATACACATTTTGTACAAGTTTATACACCCTATGTATAAGGATTATACATACTATGTAGAAGTTTATACATGCTATGTATAAGACTTATACATACTATGTATAAGTTTATAAATGCTATATACATAATTTTTATACACTATATGCAAATTTATACATGCTATGTAAAAGCATTATACATGCTATGTAAGAGTAATATACACAGTATGTATATGTTTATACAAATAATTTATATGTTACGTACAAGTTTAT
>NW_021553468.1:0-3279 GCF_001605985.2 Dendrobium catenatum
TCTCAGATCAGACACAGAACTTCTAGTTCAAGACCTCCTTCCCTTTCCCAGAACCTGAAAACCACGTAGAAAACAAGGATAAGCTAACAGCTCAGCAAGACATCACTCACCAATCCAAATCATCAGAAATTCACATCAGAAAATAGCCGTACAGAAATCGTAGAACAGACAAAATAGATACTTGCTCAATCAGAATTTAGCTTACAGATACAGAAAACTGAAGTCATTTCAAATCAGAGTTCAGAACAGATATTATAAAGCTTTCAAATCAAAGAGCAGAAAAAGTCGTACACAAATCAGAAATCATATATCGGATAATTCATAAAACAGACCAGATAAGTCACAGAACAGATTATCAGATATTAAACATCAGATTTCAGATAACATATCACATATCAGATTTCATATTCCTGGACCCTTACAGAATCTCTACAGATTCTGGCCCCTTATGCCTCCCTTCCCTGACACTTACAGAATCTCGACGGATTTCGACCCCTTATGTCTCCCTTCCCTGACACTTACAGAATCTCGACGGATTCTGACCCCTTATGTATCCCTTTGTGCTTATAGCACCAGAACAGAACATAAATTCGAAATTCCGGAACATAACTTATTTTCAGATTTCAGAGCTCATTTCAGATTTCCCTGACACTTACAGAATCTCAAAGGATCCTAGCCCCTTATAACTCTCTTCTGATAGCAAACAAACACTTCAATTCATTCAATAAATAAATTCAGAAAAATCAGAATTCGTACGAAAAATCGGCAGCATAACGGCAGTATACGGAATTTACACAAAATTCACAGATCCAGAAATTTACCAAATTACCATAGAATATCAACAAGAGTGCTTTGATACTGCCACTATAATTTTGTTTTGCTACTATTTTCACTCCTTTTAAAAAAATTGCAGTAGGAAGTTGATTTCTAAAATATTATTTTCTCTATAGCAGTTTTATCAAATAGTAAGAAAGCTATTCTAAATAAAACATACGTTTGGGATAACTTCCTTATTACTTTGCTTTTCAAACAACAACATCAATTTTCTTTTTAGCCACTGTTTTTTACAATATATATATATAGTTACTTTCTACAATAATTTTAAAAATTTATGTTCTCTACATCAGTTTTACAAAAAAATAAAAAAATTGTCCCAAATAAAACCTAAATTTTTATTGAGATGAATGCAATACATAAATAATTTATAATGTATTTATCTCAAAACAGATTCAATCGATGCAAAGCTCATCTTTTTTTGCTTTTTAACAGGATGAGTGCTCCAGCTCGGCACATTAAGATTTAAAAATCTTTTTATAACCAACTATGCATTGGAGCTCATGTAACTCACCTTGATAAAATATTTAATCAGAATATCCAAATAATTTTTTTTCTCAGCAAATTGGTAAAAGCCAAGCACTATTAAACTTATGCTAGCTTCGTTTGGGACGGCTTTCTTACTGCTTCTTAAAGCGACTTTTTAGTACAAAAATTTTAATTTTTATTTTAAAAAATAGCTTTAAGAAGCAGTTAAAAAGCCGTCCCAAACGGAGCCTTAGATTTCATTTGGAATGGCTTTTTTACAGCTTCTTATAACATCTTTTTCGTACTTAAACTTTTGTACTAAAAAATTGCTATAAGAAACATTAGAAAAGCCATCCCAAACAAAATCTTAGCGTTGATTCACCCAAATAAAAGTCTTATTATTATTAAATTTTTAAAAGTTT
Source organism: Dendrobium catenatum (assembly GCF_001605985.2). Lineage (NCBI taxonomy): Eukaryota > Viridiplantae > Streptophyta > Magnoliopsida > Asparagales > Orchidaceae > Dendrobium > Dendrobium catenatum. The sequence goes on from NW_021553468.1 coordinate 1,725, forward strand.
CGAAGGATACGTTAAATTCTTATTGATTTGTCATTAACGTTTACTTGGCCAAAAGTTGATTGCAAGTTGGCTTCTTAAAGAAAGTTTGAAGCAAATTGAGCGTTCTCTTATGTTGTCGCTGCGTTGATTTAACCTATTTTGATTGTGAGGGGAAATAAGAGAACAGAGGATAAGACGAGAAACTCAAATTTTGAGCCATCATGAAAGCAAAGATAATGGTTTGGATCAAACAGTTTTTAAGTCATAGGATCTGCTTCGGATAGCTTTCTGGCTACTTTACTTTTTAGATATCAAATACAGTTTCGTTTGATTATTACTTTCTCATTGTTTTTCAGAGAGTTTGATGGTGAAAAATTGCTTTCTGAAACCCCAATAGTAAAGTTGTAGCCGCCCCAAACAATTCAACAAAAAGTTATAGCCGCCCCAAACATATCTTTAGTAAATAATAGCATAGTTTATTCTTCAGTTGAAATTGAGCGGTTTATACTATTTGTGTCTCACATGAATTTTATTTGGAGTTTTATTACAGTGCATAATTCAAAAGAGAGCGACTCCCATAATGTCTTTATGTGATTGAGCGAAACTCTTTGTGCTCGAAATCATGTGAAATTATAAAGCTTCTATGTGAGAGAGTGAAGTCCTATTTGAGATTAATTATTCTATTCAGAGGTCGAATGTCGTCCGCAGACCAACTAAAATGCTCTACATCACCCCTTGCTTGGTACCAAGGCTCGACATTGCTGACGTGACGCATTCTAGTTGATCTCCGAACGGTGTTCTGCATCCAGTCTCCGCACAGAATAATTTCTATATATTTGAAGGACCCTCACGTGAGAGAGGAGATTGTCGAGATATGAGATTTTGGGTTTAATTCCACATTGGGATAGTTAGAAATAATATTTATGAACAAGTTTTAAGTAGCTAGCTCTTATTTATAAGCTTGATTTTTTTAGCCTTAAAATATGTTTTAGACTAATGTATTCAACTAAGATTTTGTGTGGGACGACTTTTTTAATGCTTTCTAATTAATTTTTAAGTATAAAATTTTCTTAAACTAAAAAAAATATATAATAGAAAGCTGCTTCAGAAAGCCGTCCTAAATGAAGCCTAAGATGAAGATAAATTTTGATCACTATTTTTTTCATTGCTTAATAAAAAAATGTTTTAGTAGTAAGAAAAAAAATATTAAATGAAGCCTAAGTTTTATTAAATGGAGATAAAACACGTTACAATTGATGACATTTGGGTTGACGAAGTGTTTGATGAATTTTCTTGCGTTGTTGCATAGAAATTTCATCCAAAATGACAAAAAATATAGTGCAATTTTTTCCTAATGATTAAATAGAATAACTATTTATTGAAATTGTAGAAAAAGGAGTATTCATAAAGACAACTTTTTTATTGTGATAAAATCAAATAATATTTGGAAAAAAAAAAAAGATTGAGTAACATCAGTCATTAATGTCTTAAATAATTTTGGTTGGTAATAAGAGTGTATTAAAGTATTAATTATATCACTTAGTTGTTCCAAATACGTTAAGTCCTCTTGGCTTGA
>NW_021553469.1:0-212 GCF_001605985.2 Dendrobium catenatum
GTCGGGGATCGACCCCGGGGTTGCATGCATATTTCTGCATTACTCTTTCCTTTTTTTAGACCCTTCCCCGCCTGCGTGTAGAGACCGGATAGTCTGACCTATGAGGATGAGATGCCAGACCCGGGGAAGTCTAGTCTTCTAAAAAATTATTTTCTAAGCATGTTTTTAAATTTTAAAGCATACTTGATTTAAAATTGTCAACCAGCATGCAT
>NW_021553470.1:0-5107 GCF_001605985.2 Dendrobium catenatum
TCAGTTTTTCTCGGACTCTTGTGTGGCTGTATCAGCTTTATGGTTCACCAGCAAGGAATTCAGGAAGCCCAGAAGTCAGATTTTGATTACTTGAAGTTGATTGCTCAGATACTGTGGCTGCGTTGTTGCAATGGCTACTCTGGGTAAGAGTGCTCAAATGCTTGTCCGAAGTCTTGCTATGGACACCTCTATTGAATCAACTTTCTGCTTACATATCCTGGTGATGATTCAATTCTGTAAGTGATTACGAGCAAGCTCGGGTAACTCGGGTTTTGGGTTATGTCGGGTACCTCGTGTGGTAAAAGGTTGGGCACGATCAATTTGACCATAAGGCGGGCAGTTACGCGAGATGCTGTAACGAATCTCATCATGTCAGGTCAGTGGGGTTACACATGTTTAGGGATTGACTCAATATCAATTCAACTCCAAGTTGGGTTCACAAAAGTAATTTGTTTATATGTTTGGTATAGTTTATGTTTGATTTGTATGCTACTAATTTGACTTTATCATAGATATTCTATAATTCTGGGGCTTCTGAGGTGCATAAAGACAGTAATGGAATGGGGGATGATGGGCGAGAGTTTGTGTCGAGATGCGAGGCCATCCTGTCTTAGTTGGGGTTTTCGACTTGAGGGCTCCAGAGCTATCAAAAATCTATTTTTGGGACACCCTATTCCCTTTCATTGTATGATACCCTATTAACCAAAAGGCTAATAGAATCGTAATACAGTCCCTTAAAGGAACTTGCCAAAAAGGGGGGCTGCCTAATGGTTAGGATATTTATTCTAGGGATTACATTGCATCACGAGAGGTGGTTAGTGAAGAGCACTCACATAAAGTATCTGTTGCAGTCTATCTGAAGTTAGCGCCTAAAGCATGTCAATTGGATGTTCATATGTACATATTGTATCTCGCACTATAATGAGAATGTTGTTGTAGGTAGTTTTGTAATCATCATTCATAGTGGGTATATTGGTTTAATTATTGGTTATTATCGTATGGTGATATCCTCTTCTAATTGCACTGCATGAGCGCAACATATAAATATATGTTACGTCTGGAAAGGTCTGTTGTCATGCGCATATTATGCTATTTATCTATATTTTGAAGAGAGTCAGGGCTTGATTTTCAACATTTTGTTTCTTTCTGACTGTGCTCAACCGCTCATATTTCTCTTTGATTTTGGGCATTGTTTAAACTTTCTAGGACTGGTCAGTAAGAGTCTATGGCATGTCAACCGTTATGGATATGATTCGGAATACACAGATACCTGAGTCACACCTTGGTTTGTCTGGGTTGTCATTTCAATGCTTACACTAAATTCAATTGGATTGGTTATCCTCCATCGATGACGAGTTCTGTATCACAATCTTGTTCTCCAATAATTCAATATTATCCATAATAAACACCCGATCAGTCGCTACGCAGACCGATTCAGATAACGCCATTCCGGGCCATATCATCGGGGGAGGATTCATTTGGCGCAGCAATTCAAGTCTCGATTAATATTCGTGGGGAGTTTGTCATATCAATGGTAGAAGTTGTCACAAATAAGTAAGAAATAGTCAGATTGAACGACAGTTCGTCGACAATTTGTGTCCGAAAGAGGTAATCAGTTAGGCGTAGTCATATTTTGTATAATAGGAATTCGAGACGACTGAAGCGAATATAAATTACTCTCTAGCCAATAATAGAATAGGGCTACTTTTAGGAAGGGCAATCTTTAACGATATCAGGATCTGTTGATGGTGACCAAAACTCTGCAAACTATAGTATTGTCCATGTTACCGATAGTTGCATTATATAATATTGCAAGTTTGACCTATCTCTCTTTTTTTTAAAGAATTACGATTTTTAGATTCGTAATGGAAAAAGAAATTAACTCTGATAGTATGTTGTTTATTCATAAAATATGGTCAGAAAGTTTTGGGATGTATTTGTTTGACAAAAAAAAATGCAAGAAGAAATAGTTCTAGATTTGAGAAAAAAAGTACAATTTTCTAAGAAATAAAAAAATTACATTTATGTACTTATGTATTGTTTTGTTGTATAGTTTGGTAAAAGAGCTCGGGAACGCTATACAGCTATTTCCTCTGATTGGAAAGGGTTGATCTTAGCTCGTATTAAATACATTAAAACAAGATATCAGGTCTATCGCAATTGGTATATCGGTAAAGGGGATAAATGATGGCTCCTGATCTGTATTAGAGAATGCGCTCAAAGAGTTTGAACCATAAACAACTCGTCTGAGATAACTAATCGGTGGGCAACTCGAGTTTGCCGTATCTTACTACAATACTACTGATACATAAAGAGGAGGGAAAATTTAAATTTCAAGGCACAAGCTGAATAAACGACATCGGAACATAGCGAGATGCTTCATTTGCCTACTATTCACCACCTTCAATCTGCAAAACAGAAAAATATGATATAAGCCTGCAAAGACAAAATAGTAGAAAACTGCTATAGAAAAATCTAACCTTCAGAAAGGGAACTATATTAGATAAAGCGGCAATATTAAAATACCAGTGTTACGAACAGGACAAAGTAAGAATATTAGCGAATCAAGAAAGAAGCCTAAATGTCATAACGAAGAATTTGTGTCTCTTCTCAGATTACCTAGAGTTTCATAGTTATGGCGCTCGGAAAAATATATGATAATAGTACACGACACAGAGTGTTAACAAAGTCAGCCCTGAACTGAAGGGTAGTAGAGCCAGACCTTTGGATCAGAATGTGAGTAGAAAGCAAAATCAGGGAGTCCTTACGTCCACCACAGGGACTCACGTTTCTAGGGTACACCCCTTTTGAATTCGCATGAGAACAGGATTGGACCAAAGACTCCTGAACTAAATGATCGACTGTTGCTTTTCTCGGGGATAAAACCACTACTCAGCAGACCATAGGGGATACACAAAAAAACCTCAAATCAACACAGGGGGCCTGGACAAAACAAACCAACGACAGCTGCATTAACGCTTGTATCAATTCGCCATTTTAAGTATAAACCCAACCTCACAACACAAATTAACTGAGCAAAGCATGGGTCACAAACAATTAACCAACAAAACTAATCGAAACTCTGGAACGTCAGGCATGTCACAAAGAATAACATGACAACTGAGAGCATAGAAAGATATTTTTCTCAGAAAGGAAGAATGATATCTAATGTGTCTATAAAAATATTGGGGGACTACAAATAATAGAGATGATGGATCGGGCTCAATGTTTAGTTTGATTTTGCCTGCATAAAAAAATTCACTTATTTGACGTTTAACACGCATTAGGGTTATGTAGCGACGCTTTCTATCTCTGATTTACGACTCAAGAAGAGTCTCACGTACAATAGCAGCTGAAAGTGCAGTGGAACAAATGCAACGTACTAGTGATTTTTAGAGAAGAATATAAGTCGCGGGGGCATTGGGTGCTCTAATGAATAAGAGTCCTGATATAGTTAGACGAGTCTTAAAAACGTAATTATTAGGGGCATCATAGTATTTGGGTTAGTTCCAAAGTTAGATATCTGCTTTCTACGCTGTCTAATAATAGGTTGGATGGACTCATCAATGGCTTAATTAAATAATTAACAATTCGAGGAGCGAATTTTTTCGAAGTTGGAGATTGTGAAGTTCTGTTTCTGCCAAGGATCGCCAGGACGATCTGGGATCGTCTGGGAGATCAGTTTGAAATTTGCTTTCCAGAAATTGCCTAGATTGTCCAGGTGATTTTTCTCCGCAGGATCGGCCAGGCCGATAGGAGGAATCGTCCCAGGCGATATGTTCAGTGCCAAAAGACGAGAGCAGGACTTTTTCATGGAATTAATTATCATCCTGGGATCGTCCAGAGGAATCGGCCAGGACGATGGGTTTTTGGTCTGATCGTTCCAAGGAGATCGAGGCTCGTCCGGACGATCAGTGGATGGCAACACAGTCAGAGAAGCAAAGGGGGTTTTTGGAAATTAATTATCGTCCTGTATCGTCCCTAACGAAAATCGGGGTCCCAAGACGATGTGAAAATTGGTCTGATCATCCAGGACGATCGTGGCAAATGCCAGGGACGATCTGAGTATTCTTAAAAAGCTGAATAGTCATTTTGAAGAGAGCGAAAATCAAAATAAATATTAAAATCAGCGCGAGGGAGAGAGAAGCTCGAGGAGATTTGGTGGAAAAAGTTGGATTTTCGTGGCGACGACGGGCATTTTCGTTCGTCGTGCACAGTTCAGTAAGTTGTTGTCGCAAGGTAAGGCACTTCCGCCTTTCTCAATTTTCAGAACGGTGCAATTTGAACGACTTTTTCTGTCCGGGATTTCCATTTTTGTTAACTAAATTCGTCCGTATTTTCTGACTGGTTCAGTATTTACCTGCGTAATTTTCTGTATGTTGTTGACGTGCCGAGTGTGCACATTTTGGTTAATTTTCTGGAGATTTTTGGGTCCGGGTATTTGAATTCGGCGGTGTTTTAATTTTCGCCTGTATTTTTCTAGTGATGAAGATTAATGTTTGTGGCATAGTAGAATTTTAAAGTTCTTGCAATATTGGGTTATCTTATACTCTCTGCTGCGACATTTTGTATTCTATGATTTTTCATGGAAATTGTGTAAATTCTTATACAGCCCGTTGTGCTGCCCGATTTTTGTCTGATGTTTTTGATGTCGTCCGTGGATTTCTTCTGAATTGATATGGCTATCTTGTATATGCCCTTTCTATAAAGGGAGTTATATTATAAGGGGCCTGGATCCTAAGAGATTCAGTTAGTGCCTGGGAAATCTGAAAAAAAGTTATTTAAAACCTTGACATTTCTATTAAATTTACCTCGATTCCATTACTGACATCTCTTTTGCTTCCTCTTCAAAAAGCTTCTGAACTGTCTAGTCATCAGTGCGATGTCATCTTCATTATCAGGTTGTGAGAGATCACTCTCTGACTCCTCCACTTTCAGTGCTATTTTCTTTTTCCTTCGTGGTTCATCTGCATCAATCTTTCTTTGACTCACTCCTTGCTCGTAAGCAATTAGTGATCCAAGATGATTATCAATAGAGTAAATATTTAAATATTTAGACTCTGTAATCGCAGTTATTTTAGCATCATAAGTAGTAGGTAAGCAACAA
>NW_021553471.1:0-238 GCF_001605985.2 Dendrobium catenatum
AATAATACATGGACTTTAAAGGGATCTCAAGCTCGTTACTACTCAATAGAGCTACAAGAAAAAAGCCAAGAAAAAAACTAAGAGCTTGATGTCCCTACTAGAGAAAAGTACAAAACACCCTAAGGGTGAAGCTAAACACTTAAAAAAGATAATTAAAGCAAAAAACAACAACCTGAACCAGCTTCCCATCTAGAGTCAGATTGATACCAATACCTACAAAAGAGTGATTCTGCAAAAT
>NW_021553472.1:0-203 GCF_001605985.2 Dendrobium catenatum
CTTTTTGTGGGCTCATTTTATGCCTCTTGTAAATTGATTGGCGCACTTTGCGCATCTTTTAATTTTTGATAAACTTTATATATCTTTCAATTTTTTTGTGATCATTACACATCTTTTCACTTTTCTTTTCTTTTTGGGGCTAATTTTATGCCCTTGTCATTTTTTCCAAGCTATACCCCTTTTCAAAATACTTTAAAACTCTC
>NW_021553473.1:0-311 GCF_001605985.2 Dendrobium catenatum
TAAGGTTTGGTAGAGGCTATGTAATATTAAATGGAGTTTTGAACCCTTTATACTCTAGGGGCTTGTTAATGGTGATATTTAGTTCTGGCAAGACCGTTGGTTAGGTGGAAATTTTATTAACTCCCCCTAATATTCAACAAATTTTGATTCTCCCCTTAATAATGATTCTGATGATTTCTTCTTATGTGGGTTGTCCAAAGATGGGTGTTTTAGATTAAAGGATGTGTGTCATGCTTTTAGATCTAAGAATGAGACTTCTCATATTTTCCATTTTCTTTGGCATAAAAGCATTCCCTCCACCATTGCGGTTT
>NW_021553474.1:0-317 GCF_001605985.2 Dendrobium catenatum
GCCCTCGGCCTTCCTGCCGATCTAACAAAGCTCTCTGATCTGGACTTAGATCGTCGATCAAATCCGGCTTATGGACACTGTTATCAGATGTCCTGGCTGACCACATCTGAAATACTGACCAGTCATCCTATAACATTGGCCAAAATATTGTCGTCCATAATTTTGGCACACTGGTGGCCCACTGATTGAACCTGAACTGGTCACACTTCCACTACCAGAAACTGTAGCAGATGCTGACTATCCACTCCACTTAGAGTCTCCAGATACAAATCTATTTTTCTTCCCAGAAAAACTACTGCTAGATGTATCACCGCTGA
>NW_021553475.1:0-218 GCF_001605985.2 Dendrobium catenatum
ACTGAGGAGTGTAAAATCCCCAACCATCCAACACCTTTAGAATATCCATAAGCTGCTTACAAGAAGTTCTAATATGGTCCATGTCTTTAATTGATGTACAACCAACAGGACAGTTAACATTTACTTCAAACCCCCGAGCATGTAGCCAGCAATTTGTTGGAACAACATCCATAAAAATTAACCACCAAAACAAACATTCTCTAGGTCTCATTCCAGTT
>NW_021553476.1:0-304 GCF_001605985.2 Dendrobium catenatum
GGAAGCCACCAGCTCTATATATGAGAGAGCTTATCACATGTGCTTATCTTATCAGTCTCCTGTCCCAAACAATGTGTAGAAGTCTTCATTGCTAAATTATCATAATTATCGCCTATAACCTTTGGAGGAACTTAATAAGAGATTTTTAATAACATTTAACTTTTCTCTTTGTAGTATCTTGATGAAAATGAAACTACTAATAATAACGGTCAACATGAAACAAAGCTAAGTGAGAAAAAATATATATGTGAAAAAGAAAGAGAAATCAAATAAGAATCTTAATGAATTAATAAATTAACATAAA
>NW_021553477.1:0-426 GCF_001605985.2 Dendrobium catenatum
TTTCTCTGTGGCATTTTTTTATGATGAAATAAACAATTGCTGCACCTATGTTCTTGGTTGTTTTTGAAGATTTTGTTGGTAAGGAAATTAATGAAGGCCCTTGTTATTTAAAGACGAATAGCGTTGATGCTTACTTAGCCGGTGAAGTAAGTTTTCTTGAAACTCAAAAGACTTTAGGGCTCTTACACCTTTTTAATGTGTGCTTCCTTAGCCTTAGGTACTTATAGTTGCCTGTTAAATTTAATTTGCATTTATTTTCTTTAAACCCAAAACCCATTAGCTTATATTCACGTGTATGTCCAAAGGGTTTGTAACAGTGATTGTAAACCTATAAAATAGTAGTGTCATTTAAAGATAAATAACAGTGATTGTAAACCTATAAAATAGTAGTGTCATTTAAAGATAAAAATTAAGGACCCGCTTTAA
>NW_021553478.1:0-221 GCF_001605985.2 Dendrobium catenatum
TGATCCTGAGGGGGAAGAATTTCCTCTCGTTGTGCCAATGTTGGTTGTCGATTCTCTCGCAGGAGTTGAAGGATCTCATTTTGAGATTCTTCCATCTTGCGGATTCTCTCTTCTAAAGAAGGTCCCGAGGTCCCTTCTCCGGAAGCATTCTGCCCCCTAAGATGAAAAGAGGCAGACATCGGGTGTCTGTGATTTGCAGATAGATTTCTGGATTGGTGGGA
>NW_021553479.1:0-519 GCF_001605985.2 Dendrobium catenatum
TATATATAGTGATGATTATTTTCTTTCTATAATGTATAGTTTATGCCATGTATGTTGGTATATAATTGTTTTGGTTGTGCACATTTCTAAGATGAATGAAAAAGGAGTTTAATGATGAGTATTTGTATGTCTAATTGAAGCTACAATAAAATTTATGTAATTCTCTCTAATTAGATCTTGGGATTTCTGCCATGTTCCATATGTGAATTTTATCAGATTAGGTTGCGGCAATTTATCTAACATTTGAGTACGTTGATGACATCAAAATCGAATAATTTGGACTCCATTATAATTCTATTGTTGAGCAGTTTGATTTAACTATAACCATATAAGATTTAAAGATGACTTCATTCACTAATTAAATTTTAGAGGATTTCATATCAAATCATTTGTAGCATCCATGATTTCATCTCATTTTAACAGTTTAATTTAATTATAAGTGTTGAAATCAAAATTCAATTGATTCCTAAATTTTTTTAATTCAAATATCAGCATGAAATTATTTTCTTAGAAGATGAT
>NW_021553480.1:0-342 GCF_001605985.2 Dendrobium catenatum
TATTTTGAAACTTAAAAGCAGAGGAGATAAAACTCTTATTACCATTAATAGATAAAAGTAAAGGCGCATGATATGAAGCAGTTCTACTTAAATGTTCAACATGAGTAATATGAAAATTAGCAATCCAATCATTATTAAATAGAATTCTATCAAGACGTTGCCAAAGATTACCTCTATTCCAAGTGTAAGCACCACCGAAAAAACCAATGTCATGCAAATCACAATGATTTATCATGGAATTGAAATCTTCCATAGCTCTAAGGATAGACATTGCCCCTCCCAATCTCTCACCAGTATTAGCAACGGTATTAAAATCTCCACCAACACACCACGGCCCCATGT
>NW_021553481.1:0-287 GCF_001605985.2 Dendrobium catenatum
ACCCCGGTTGCCCAAAAGGTCATCTTGATTGCTGCACTTTAGCTCATCTGCAGGAACTTGTTCACTCTCATAGATGGCTTCTCTAGTAATAGGAGCAATTTTAATTCTATGGATGTCACTTCCAGATCTTCATCCACCGTCTCTGTTATAGGAGTTTTAACTAGGTTAGGAGAAATCTTTGCTTCTGTAGGAGTTGCAATTGAATCGAGCAAATCATCTTCTTCTTCAGATTCTTCCTTGATCACCTTAAATTTCTCTTTGATTTGCACAGTGAGTGAGAAATCGAA
>NW_021553482.1:0-1327 GCF_001605985.2 Dendrobium catenatum
TGCAGTTAAAGATAGCTCAAATACACATACCAAATGTTCTCTGATGTAGATGACCCAAGGAGGACGAGGAAATAATAGATGGAGGCTCGAGATGTTTAATACCCGATAAGCCTTAGTTAACAAGATAAGATATATGTACAATTAAGACACCATTTGGAAACCTTTTCTAGCATCTGGCATCTATTGTAGTTCCATCCCACTTACATATCCAAGAATCAAGGTTTGGGAACAATATAGACGTCTCATTGAAAGGCATGTTGTATCACGACATTTTTGCTTTAGGATGTGTAGGAAATAATCTTGTGATTGTTGCTATTCCCAACCACCTCTCAAGGCGCCAACACATGTCTGGTATCTCTATTTTGGCCCATTACTTAGGTGTCACATGGCCTTCTTCTAATTTGGAGTCCACATAAGAAATGGATCATGACAAAAGAAATGTTACAAGACTAGAATCATCTGAATTCCTCACATGACTGATTAACCCTCTATTACTAGGCCAGAATAATCTAAAATCCTCTATAAATTCCCCATACAAGGGAATGAGGGAGAAGTTTAAACACAAAGATCTAGGTGTTCCCTTGTAATATTTTTATTGAGTTAATAGACATGTAAGAAGCCAAGGCTTTTTGAATCCCAATCCCATATTTATCTTTCTCTACTCTCGCACTTCTTGTCTTTCTCTAATAGTTAAGCTATCCTATGATCTGCACCATGAAAAGTATCTCTCAGCTTAATACATCACATACACAATCAATCTTCTTGACCGCAGCCATAAATACATGCCAAGGTGTGGGATAAGCATTAAACAAAACTTGGATTAAATGGTGCCTGATAATTCCCTAAGGTTCTTATTGACTTATATGTTTTTGCAGTTATGTTTGAGTTGATGATCCTATCAATTTTACACTAAACTCATGAGCAATTGTTCCTGTTAAATGATAACAATATAGTAATCTAAAGTTTAAGGGGCCGGCTTGGTTTCCACTTTGGCTTTAGCTTGTTAACTAAGAATAAGCTAAATGAGACAACCCTTATATATATATATATGCCAGTTGTTTGCTTAAAATGATAAGGGAACATAAGTTAAAAAATTAGATATTAATAGTTTTATGTTTAACCTTTGTTTTATAGCATTGAATAGCATGAATTTATGCAAACTGGCATGAACCAAGAAGTGTCACTACTAGCAATTCATTCTCATCAGTTGCAACAAGATGTGGCGGATCATGTCAGCGACAACCTTGCTGGTAGTCGGTGACAACTTGGTTAGTTTAATCTAGTTAAACATCTTAAGTAGGAAAAGCATCCTAAGCAGGTAAAATCA
>NW_021553483.1:0-244 GCF_001605985.2 Dendrobium catenatum
CACACCCAATGTGTACTATGATGAACAGTGCAAGTGTATGAAATATTCCTAACATGCCACATAAAAAATATCTAACACTAAGAAAAGGGATTAATAATCTACTCAGGTGGTGATGCTTCTTTTAAAAGTTATGTGATGCATGTAATTATGATTGCTATCAAATGTAGAGTGATATTTAAATATAGCTTCATGCTTTTTTTGCAAATTTAAAAACTCTAATTTCAAACTAGCATATAATTTCTTA
>NW_021553484.1:0-324 GCF_001605985.2 Dendrobium catenatum
GATCTTTGAGAAAAACTTCATGATCTTTTTGTAAATTTAAAAGTTCTAATTTTAGGCTTGCATGAGTTTTCATGAGTTTTTTGTATGATGTATGTATTCTCTCACAAATTTTAAATAATTCATCATAGGTTGGTTTACATACCTCTTCCTCATCACTTTGCTCAAGATGATCTTCTCCCATTAAGCACAAGTTTGTAGTTTATTCCTCTAGTTCAGTCTAAGAGGAATCAGTGCTAGATTCTGCCAGAACGCCTTTTGGATTCTCTTCTTGTCATTCTTAAACTTAGTTTTCTCCTCAATCTTTTCCTTGCTTGTGTTATCTTG
>NW_021553485.1:0-295 GCF_001605985.2 Dendrobium catenatum
AAAATGTAAAGCATTCAAATAGCAACTATCTTAACACTCCCTTGAAACCCCCTCTAAGGATCTTCTCACTCTCAAACTCCACCCTTTCCTTTCTCTTTTTCAAGTTCTCTCTTCAAGTTTTCTCCAGAAGAACGAAGCTTCAATGGTTGTCAAAGACACTTACCAAGTGCCTTGACAAAGCTTAAATAGAGGGATATGAAAAACCATAAAAATCAATTCTAGTGGTAAAGATCATCCAAGACGATCACAGGATTGTCCTGTATGATGTACTTAAAAAGAGGGATCTAGAAAATCC
>NW_021553486.1:0-646 GCF_001605985.2 Dendrobium catenatum
TATGACTGAGCTCCTTAGCTTTCTCTTCTCTTCCCCCTTTCATGTAAAGAATGAGGGCTTACTTATATTTTGTGCTAGTGTCATGGCCAGTAAATATGGACAAGATCAACCGTAAGTTTGGAGTGTTCCATCGGATGATTAATATCAATCCCCTTGTTCATAGAGCATTTTTTAATATTTATAATGATGTCAGAATAAGGCAATCTTAGGCTTGTTTGATTCTTTTCATCAAGCCGCTCGATTTGACTATATTCATGTCATACTCGAATATCATTTGATTATCTAATTAATGCTCTAAAGCTAAGAAGGCTTTGGTCCTTTGATTTGAGATTATTTGGGCTCGGGTTGGATTGATTTTAGTGTCATTGGCTTTGTCTCCACGAGATGATCAATTTAATTATAATCTTGGTGAAATTAGAGTTTGGGTGATCTTGAATTCAAATTTTGAAGCTTCTGACTATTATTAGCATCAAGGTTCATGCTCGATCAACATGAATTTGTTTACGACATATCAGTTACATCCCTATTTTCAAACATTAAAGCTTGCAAAGTTCAAAAATAAGTGTCGGATGAAAAATTAGAAATTTGAACAAATTACGTGATGTGCACATTTTCCAAACATCAATGTGTACCTCCTGTCAGTGCC
>NW_021553487.1:0-319 GCF_001605985.2 Dendrobium catenatum
GTCTTTTTGGGTCACTTTCCTAAGAGTTTTCATACTAGTATGACAAAGTCTCCGGTGCCACAACCATGAATCATCAATAACAGTTTTAAAGCAAAAAGAAGCAGCACATTCAATTTTATTTAAATCAAGTATGTAGACGTTGTTGATCCTCTTTCCCTGCAAAACAGTGTTGTTACTTAAACTTACAATGCATGAGTTTGCAAAGAATTGAACGATGAAGCCTTTGTCACAAAATTAACTAATGCTAAGCAGGTTGTGCTTCAATCCATTTACAAGCAAAATATTTTCAATCATAAGGTTCTTGGAATTACCGATTATA
>NW_021553488.1:0-338 GCF_001605985.2 Dendrobium catenatum
AGTAGCAGTTACTGTTTGTACAGTACGATTCAACATCGTACAGTATGATATGTATAAATAGACGTCGTCCTGGTACGAAGATGTATGAACAGTTCAAAAACAATTCATACTGTACGATATAATATCGTACGGTACGATCCACAAAACACTATTCGTACAGGACGATAGTCTGGACGATCAGATGTTGTCTCTGTTCATCGTATGGTACGATTACTATCGTACAGTACGATGTGACAAAAATAAAGAGATCGTCCAGGATGATATCCAGGACGATCATACTTCGTCTCTGTTCATCGTATGATACGATACGGTTCGTACATTACGATGTTCAAAAATTT
>NW_021553489.1:0-389 GCF_001605985.2 Dendrobium catenatum
CTTCAAGTTCTATTGACAGTTTGCTGAATATGACGCTTGTGAAATCATTCATGACTATGAAATTGGACGAGGGAGCTAGAGTACAATTCCCTCAAGTCATCCTGAACACAAGCTATGCTGGAGCAACCAACCAATTCAAAACTATTTTTGAAGTTATGTAGTTCCTTCCTGAGAACAATGTTGACAAAATGACTGTCAAGGGTGCTGCTATGAGGCATACTGAAGCTGATAACGAAAAAGCTCCCAAGAGATCTTCCTTATTTTCCAGGCTTTCTATAGAACTTGCTACTATCCTAGTCTTTCAAAAGAAAACTTTTGTTCCCAAGATGAAGTCTGTTGTGGTTAATCCAGCTCAAGGTTTAAAATTGCGTAAATAAGCCTCGAGGCGT
>NW_021553490.1:0-225 GCF_001605985.2 Dendrobium catenatum
TTAGAAGATTGCCGGCGTGCAACTGCTGTAGGAGTGACGGAGGGGGCTTGGATGTGTCATGTATGAGAGGAGGAGGCTTGGATGTGTCATGTATGAGAGGAGGGAGGCTTGGATGTGTCATGTATGAGAGGAGGGAGGCTTGAAACGTTTTTTTTGGTTGAGGGAGAGGGAGAGTGGGTGGTTATGGGTTGAGGGAGAGGGAGAGTGGGTGGTTATGGGTTGTTG
>NW_021553491.1:0-244 GCF_001605985.2 Dendrobium catenatum
TTTTTCTTGATTTGACTTATCTCACCACTCCTCGTACCGACTTTTATGTTAGAGAGAGTCTTAACCCACGCCGTCATATCACCAATCTAGCTGTTGTGCTCACTTCTGTAATGGATACCATACCCCATTTCTTAAGTCCCATACCTGCTGGTGACTCGTTTAGCTATCCCATTATGTCTGTGAGTCAGGACCAATCATCATACCTTGTTCCTGATTCATTTGTTTTGCCCACTATGTTCTTGTC
>NW_021553492.1:0-324 GCF_001605985.2 Dendrobium catenatum
TTAGATCTAGGTGTTCTAATCTAGGGCTAGCTTTATATCTTGATCCATTATTTGGATTCAAAAAATCTTGGTATGGTTGAGCTTGTAGATTACCCTCGTATAATTTCCTAATTGAGATTGAGCCTTTACTAGCCTTAGATCGATGAGAAATCTCCTTGGGAAGATTTTGACTCAAGCTTACTGAAATCCCATCACCGATAAGGTTTGACCAGAGGGAATTGACTTGGGAAGGTGGAAGGATATTGGAAGAGCTCTCACACCAAAGGATTCGGGCTGAGAGAGCTTAGGGAGAGAGGAAAAGTAAAAGTCCCTTTCTTGGAACCC
>NW_021553493.1:0-213 GCF_001605985.2 Dendrobium catenatum
TCTTTGTGAGGTTTATAGTATTGCAGGTGACTTTTTAAATGTTTTTTTTGTTGTTTTAGCACCAGCATGGAAATTGAGTTTGTTGTAAAATGAAAAATAAAATTTAACTTATTAATCTCAATCAAATAAATAAAGAAGATTAAGAATAAATTAAATTGAACTTATTTATCATTTCTAATTCGGTTATGTTTGGTTTGAAGGAATTGAAAGAGG
>NW_021553494.1:0-204 GCF_001605985.2 Dendrobium catenatum
GGGGAAGCGTCCCCGCCGCCAAAAGTTTCAGAAAAAAACATCTTTCCATTACTCAGCCAAATCACCTTCCCATGGAACATAATCGACAGATTTATCCGTCACCTTCACAAATTGTTTAATGACTGAGGTCCCCATAACCTCTTTAGACTTCCTCTCCCTTCTAGTCCGAGGCATCTTTTGAAGTGAGCCAAGATGACCCAATTC
>NW_021553495.1:0-686 GCF_001605985.2 Dendrobium catenatum
TTTATTTGTTTTTGGTTTTGTTATGAATTTTGTGATTTTTTTTAGTGTTTTGAATGAGTATAATTTAGAGTATGTGGTTTTGTCTTTATTTTCTAAGTTTTGAATGTTTTGTTTGATTTTCTTCAATTAAAATTCAAAAATTCAAAAATAGGTAGAAATCGTCCGGGACAAAATTTTTTTTTGTACTGGACGATGTGTGGAAAATTCAGTTTGCGAGAATTTTTAACCGTTTTGAGAGCAGTTTTTAATTAGTTCGTTTGTACGATCAGATGATCGTCCAGGACGAAATTGTTTTTCTTAAATGTCGAGACGATTGAATGCAGCGGTTGAGTGGATAAGACAGTTATAATTGTGAAGTTCGTCCGTACGAACTTTTGGTTAGTCCAGACGAACAGAAGTCGTTTCATTGTAGGGGACGGTTTTCAACAGACATTAAAACGAATTAACTTTTTGATCGTCTGTACGAAATATTTTCGTCTGTACGATTGGTCAAGTCAAAAAGCATATACGAAGGGACGTATCGTAAATTGTGTTGATTACGAAAAGCCTTTACAATTTGGACGAATTTGATCGTCTGTACGAAATATTTTCATCCAGGACGAACATATCATTTTTTTTTAAATATGAAGGCTTTCTAACTCAACAATCGCATCTCCAAACTTCCCTTTCAATTCCTTTCGACTTCA
>NW_021553496.1:0-276 GCF_001605985.2 Dendrobium catenatum
AATTAGATTTACTATATTTATTAAATCATATTTGAGTAAAATCCTACTTATTGCCAAAGAGCCCCTGACTTTTAAAAGTTTGTTCTCATAGATGTAATTGCCTAAAGCAAATTCAAATTTTTAGTTGTTATTAGTGCTTCTACGTATTACAAGAAAATATTATCAGATGTGCTCAGCAAAGAACTTTCTAAGTAAAATTCAATTCTATTTGTAGACTTTTGTTAGGTTTGTTCAGGTTGAACCGACCTAGCCGTCCCAAAGGCCACATCAGGTCTA
>NW_021553497.1:0-210 GCF_001605985.2 Dendrobium catenatum
ATAGTTTGGGCACCTCTGAGTTTCACCTCAGAATCATGTGTCCCTACTTCACGTCCTTTGGCTTTCATTCCCAAAATCTGATTCCTAGTTGATCCACTGCCTTGAGATTCTTAAAGGCCCAAATCCTTTAAGCAAGACTTTCATGGATTTTAAAACAAAAAGCAAATTTTAGTCAATATTTAAATGACTTCCAAAACAAGCAAAACCACT
>NW_021553498.1:0-251 GCF_001605985.2 Dendrobium catenatum
GATCAAGCTAATTTTGTGATGCCGTATCAATAATAATTTAAGCAATTATTATAATAAAATAATAAAATAATGAGAATTCTAAAGATAACCAACAAAGAATCATTTAATATAAAAAATGAGATATAATTTTTAAATAATTTTAGTAACTTTGTACTGAAAATCTCAAATGCCAATATATATATCAAGTGCATTTTTTTAAAAAATTTTTAAATGAGCGAGCTCGCAAGCTAAAGAGTTGATTGGAGGCTCAT
>NW_021553499.1:0-322 GCF_001605985.2 Dendrobium catenatum
ACCTAGCTAGGGAGCTCGGGATGAAGGAATTAACGCAGAGAAAGCCTCAACGGATGAGCTTCTCTATCTGGAAGCTTCAGGGGATGAAGGAGAGCAGGTTTCCTTCAGAGGCCGCGACTGGAGGATGGCCGGAGGTACGACTTCGAGTGGGATGCCGAAGCCTTTCACCGAAGTTCACTTAAAGTGATGGAAGGAGAGGTCTGGGAGATCAAGGGAAGATGCTGGGAGATTGGGGGAACTCTGGGGAGTCATTCCGAAATACTGGGATCGATCCTTGAGCTCTGAGAAGCACCAGCCTATTCAGCCTCCTCCCGCGAGCTCG
>NW_021553500.1:0-259 GCF_001605985.2 Dendrobium catenatum
CTGCTCTTAATTGCGTCGTCCAGCTGCCAAAACACATAATAAAATAAAAGTAAGTACTCTAAACTAATGAGATTGTAATAACCAGTACAAGATTCTCATAATCCAGGCATTGCAATGATGAGGAAGCCTATTTGCTTTGTTCACTCAGAGTAAGGCTTCGTTTGCAACGGCTTTTTAATTTTTAGACTAAAAAGTTGTTTTAAGAAGCAGTTAAAAAGCTGCCCCAAACGAAGCATAAAACTTTGATTGATTCATATTA
>NW_021553501.1:0-688 GCF_001605985.2 Dendrobium catenatum
CGCATCCCTACACTCTTCATTCTTACCAAAAAACATCCCTACATGAAATGACGCTTTCATATATCCTCTCTCAACTCCGAAGCCTGCTGTATCTCGCGCTTCTTCCCCATTGTCGCTTCCTGCCTGCTCACTGAACTCACCAAAAATCCCGTTTCAAAAGGTAAACTTCTTACTTTTTTTTTCTTCACGCCTCTTTTTAATTTCTTAAAATAGTTGTTGTCGAATTTTTTTTTGCTCTTACCTCGCTTTCGTTCGGGTTTCGCTAGCCGAATCCTTCTGTATCTCGTGATTCTCCCTCTAATCCAACGCAGTTATACAAATGTTGCTCGAAGCCTCTCACTGCATCTTTTTAATTTCTTCACATTTCATTTTAATTTGTTAATTTTTTTTTTTCATTTCATTTTTGCTCATCTTTCACTGTCGTTTGGGTTTCGCTAGCCGAAGCAAAATTTATCCCTCGCTTCTCCCTCTCATCGCACTCATAAATACACAAGCTCCTCATAGCTCCACGACTTCGCCTCTTTTTTAATTCTTAGGGTTTCAAATCGCCTATTTCATTGTATTTTTTCTCCGATTCCCACCTACTTCTCTTTTACATACTTCTTATTATTCGTCATTGCCGTTTGCTTTTGGGTTCGGCATTTACCATCAAATCTTAAATCCTCTCCGATATTCGCCGAATTCTATG
>NW_021553502.1:0-361 GCF_001605985.2 Dendrobium catenatum
GAGGCATTTTGAAGCAAAGAACAATATTTTTGTTTTTAAAATTTTTTTAACAAAATCACAAAGTCAAACACAAAATCAAAATGCAAATAAAATAATCAAAACAAAACAAAACATACAACCACAATAATAAACAAAACATACAAACACAATAATTTATCCCCCTTTTTGATAACAACAAAAAGTGAAGAAGAAATAGACAAGGAATGTAAGTAATTATATGAAATTCATTTGAAAATTTAATCAAAATGATGATTGACATAATGTATGCAATCTTAAACTAATAACATTAGGTAATCATAAAAATTCATAGAATTTAAGAAATGGTATAACATTATAAGTAAGAAGAATTTATCAAAAACAT
>NW_021553503.1:0-472 GCF_001605985.2 Dendrobium catenatum
ACTTTTGATTCCATTGGGGCATTTTGTATGTTTGCAATTGCAATCAATTCTGCGTACTTCATATTCCATTATTTTTGCTAATTAAGTACTGATTATGATTATAAATATTATATTATTTGCTAATGAATTTACTCAATAGATTAGCTTAAATTACTTTGCTTTATACACATTTTCATTTATACAATTGCTTGGATTTAAATATTTACATGCTGAATTGTTCTAGCACTTTTGTGCAATAATTTATTAATCTCACTTAGCATGTATTATTTTAGTTCATAATATATTGTGTTTGATTTTGTATACTTTGTTATACTTTAGTATTAAAAATAATAATTATCTTTGTTTTATGTGGTTGATATTGAGCTTAATAGTTATAACTTACTCGCATAGCTCAACTATTTACATGCACCTTAGTTAAACTTCTATGGTGAGTGTGACTAGATAAATTAATTGACAATTATTATTTATCTTA
>NW_021553504.1:0-308 GCF_001605985.2 Dendrobium catenatum
ATACTTCTTATAAAAGAAGTTTTCAAAGATTGGATGCTTCAATACAAGGGTATTGTCATTGAAGGTGATAGAAATAATGTGATCTAATATATTCGACATAGAATCAAAGCGGGAGGTAAAGTGATTGAATCTATTGACTTTCTTAAACTTTTGAAATTGTTATTTTTAATTGTGTTGATAGAAACATCAATAAGTTAGCGGATCTCTGTGCTAACTATGCTATATTTAATGATTTCATGTGGGATGATATTACCTCTGATAAAGGAGGAACTAATGGGATGTAGTACCTAGGTCTTTTCTTTCTATTT
>NW_021553505.1:0-284 GCF_001605985.2 Dendrobium catenatum
CGCTCTCTCGTCCTTTCTGCTCCGACGTGGATTCTTTTGTCCATTGAAGTCAAAATCTTAAGGCTTCGTTTGTTTTTTTGTGCTTTTGTAAAACACAGTTTTAAAAAATATTATTTATGTTTTTTATGTGTAATTATTAAATATATTGTTATTTAACAAACAGCTTAATAATAATTAACTAATTTATTTTATTTCTTCTTTAAAATATTAATTAATGGAGATAAAAATATAATAAAATTAATAGTCTTTTTTTTATTGTCCTTAAATTATTTAAATTTCATAGT
>NW_021553506.1:0-260 GCF_001605985.2 Dendrobium catenatum
ACTCACCTATGTTGTTTGAAATAACCTAGAAGCTTCTTAACCTTGTTTAAGACCAAATTAATCCTAAAATAGCTCTATGTGGTCCCTCTTCTCCATGAGAAGCCATTTAATTAATAAAAGACTTTTAAGAATTAATTTTAACACATTAAACTTCAGAAAATCATAATAAATTCATTTTTAAATGCATTTTAATGATTTTAGTTTCAATGGATTCAAAAAAATCCCCTCTTATTTTAAATAAAATTTGAACTGATTTGATG
>NW_021553507.1:0-1561 GCF_001605985.2 Dendrobium catenatum
TTAAAGCCAATTTATTCTCTTTGGAAATATTTCCAAAACTGAGAATTTTGTTTGGCCGAAAATCCCAAGCCCCACCACCTTTAATTCCAGCTCAGTTATTGCTTTCCTTTTTTTTTTTTTTTTTTTTTTCAGTTATCCTTTTTTTTTTTTTTTTGAGAATTAAGCCCACCGCCTCTCATGCTCCACTGCTTCCCTCCTCTCTACTAATTGCTCCAGACAGATTCTCTAGTGCAGAGCCTGAAGCTTGGAATCTATTCTCAGCCTTATCATCTCCATTGAGGCTCGACTCTTCCCCCAACCTTCTCTAAATCCTATTCTACTAAAATCTGGAAATCCTCTTCATCTTAGCCTACCAAAGCTAAGAATTGGTCTCAGATTTTTGTAGAAATTTGAGAACTCCTCTCAGATACTGGGAACCTGAGAATTTTCTCAGGTTTTGAAACAAAAACCTGAAGAAGAATTTTCAGATTTTGTGAGCTGGAACATTTTCAGATTACGGAGAGGAAATCCATCTTCCCTAGCAAAGAATTTTTTGTTCTACATCAGTTATATCAAAAATCTGAACTGTTTTCAGATTTTTTTTTCTTTTTTTTTGGGAAGCGGACTAGAGCGTTTTCGTTCTACATCAGGAAGATTCATTATAAATGCATCATATCCCCATCATCATCTGTATGTAGGCCGATTGACGATCTACTATGCTCGCTAGTATTTTCATTAGAAGCTCCTTTGCACTTAGAGGGAGTCGTTGTTTGCCTTGTCGTTTAGTGTGTTTACTTGTAAGTATGTCGTCGCATCTCCCATACATTATTCACAAGCATATTATTGCACTTACTTCACCTTCCTTGTATACATGTCTATAAGGTGGCAATACACATCATCTTCAAAGGACTTTGTATGTTTACTTATGCAACTGACACAAGTATTACAACCAATCATCATTGTTCTTCCTTTCTTTGTAATGTTTATTTACTTTTAACTTGCCATTGGAGTGTGTATCATCAACTTTGGAGTTTATCTGACATGAGCTTCATTGTTCACACATTTGCATTTTGACTTTAGTAATCAAAGTTGCCACTTAACATTGATTATTGCTTCATGCTCACTTACTTGACATTTGATTACTGTTTGAGTTTAGAATTATACTGATTGTTGTCTCATTCAAGTTCAAATAGTCTCATGCTATCTTATAGAATTCAGGTATTTGTTGTAGTTCATTTGCAAGTTCAAGTGTGAGCTCTTTGTTCAAGTGCATGTCCCATGTTATCCATTGAGTTCGTTCGAGCTCAAAATGAGTCCTTGTTCATGTTCGAATGAGAGTCCAAGTTCAATTTTATTTTACTTGGGTTCAATTCTTTATTAAGCCATTTTGAATCTTGTCCAAAGTCCAAGTACAAATCCTTCGTTGTTCTTCTGAGTTCAATCCAGTCCATGCTCCAAATTGTTCAAGTCCTTGGATTTTCAATCCAAATTTCGGCAGCCTCCCGGTGTCTCCCCCGTTTAGGGGAAAACTACGGAAAAACTGGACCTTTCCCACCACGCTAAGAAAAGCGTGCATGGTAGA
>NW_021553508.1:0-254 GCF_001605985.2 Dendrobium catenatum
CTTCTGTCCGCTTGCATGAACGTTGCGGATCCGGTGGTGTGGCATAGCAGCTTCTGAATTGAGTTGTTCGCTGCTTCGTACAGGTAGACTGTCGTGCACTACTTATTGCTTTCTGCAGGTAGATTGTAGTGCACTAACGAGTCTCCTGTCTTGGGTCGTAGGAGCTTGTACTTGTCGTATTCTCTATGCATTTCGTCATAGTCTTTGATCTTTTCAGTGCATCCGCTACTATTGTATGTAGGTAGGTAGATGTC
>NW_021553509.1:0-246 GCF_001605985.2 Dendrobium catenatum
ATTGACATCGGCCAGCATCTATTCTGAGCGATGTTCAGGACGATTGTACTCGGATTTGAACTAATCATCCAGGACGATATTGTATTGGCCTAGACGATGTAACCAATTTTCTTCTGATCGTCCCAAATCGTCCTAGTTGATTGAGCTTACTTTGTACTGATCGGCCAAGACGATATTCCTATCATTCTGGACGATAATGTTGGTTCTTAAAATTCTATTTAAAGGACCCAAATTTTCTCATGCAAA
>NW_021553510.1:0-856 GCF_001605985.2 Dendrobium catenatum
TTGAAAGACATGTTCGCTAAAAAATAATGAAAGGTTTTCTTGTTGTAGAAGTGTACTAAGGTGAGGATTAAGCCAAATTGAGTAGAGATAAACAAGTGTATTACCTTAAAAGTTAATTCTTCATGTAAGAGTACTCTAGATGGGGTAATTTTTGCGGAGACAAACCTAGCATAGGATTCTTCATTGGCTTTAGAAAGGAAATTTTCAGAATTTTCAGAATTGTTTCTTGGTGGACCCTTAGTCAAAGACTTTTGGCGCTTGCTAGAACTTTTCATTGAAAGATCTTAAGAGAAGAAAGGTTTCAAAGAGATGTGTGAATGTGACTGTTCAGTAAAAAATGCCATCAATTTATGGAAAAAATGACTGTTCCTACCAGTCAAAATTTTCATTCATCACGTACGAATTCGATTCGTCCCGTACAAAAAAATTTTGTATTGACGAACGAATGAGTCAAAAAAGAAACAGCTTTTCATAAACACACAACTTACGAAGTGTCCTTTCGTACAGGCTTTTGACTAAACCGATCGTATAGACAAACACATGTTCGTCCGGACGATCAGGAATTCAATTCATTTTTATGGCAGTTGGAAACCGTCCCCCGCTATGAACCAACATGTGTTCGTTTGGACGAACCAAACATTCGTACGGATGAAGTTCATATTAAAAACTATCTTATCCATTCAACTGTTGCATTCATTCATCCCGTCGTTTGAAAAATATTTCGTCCTGAATGATCGTGACGATCATACAGACGAATTACATTAAAAACTGCTCTTAAAATGGTTCGAAATCACACAGTTTGTCATATTACACAAATCATCCCGTACGAAGAATTTTCGTCCCGGACGATGATGAC
>NW_021553511.1:0-310 GCF_001605985.2 Dendrobium catenatum
AAGTGATAGCATCTTATTACCCCATTGATTCAGCTTTTTCAAAGCATTTTCAATGATAAACTGGAAATCATCATATTTGAGTCTTCTTAAACAATCTTTAAACCAAGACAATTGAATTCTCTCACCGTCTTGAATCCCATGATTCTTTTGATGCTTTTTTCCTTCTTCTTTACCACATTTTTTCCAATCATCATGGCAGATTTATTCAAGTTAATTTTTTGGCTAGTCCAATCACAAAAGTTATGAAGTATTTTCTTAACTTTAATAACTTTCTTCCTATCGGCTTCCGAGAATATGATAATATCATCGG
>NW_021553512.1:0-880 GCF_001605985.2 Dendrobium catenatum
AAAAAACTCGGTATTTGCACTTTTTTAGGCAAAACCTAACCTTCCTCTAGGTCCTTGCACCGGACCAAATAAAAGTTTCTTCTTTACAGTAGGTTTCTCCTCTACCTTTTCCCTATTAGGATTGGCTTTGAGTTTAGGGCAATCGGTCTTTATATGTCCAGGTTTCTGCACTCATAGCAAATAACATCATTTAAAACCTTGGAATTTCTATTGAATTTACCGCTATTCCATTACTGGCATTTCTTATGCTTCCTCTTTAGAAAGCTTTTGATTTGTCTATTAATCAATATGATGTCTTCTTCATCCTCAGGTTGTGAGTGTTCACTCTCAGACTCTTCTACATTCAGTGTTATGTTCTTCTCCCTTTGTGGTTCATCTGCATCAATCTTTCTTTGGCTAACTCCTTGCTCGTAAGAAATAAGCGAACCAAGAAGATTGTCAATAGAAATTTTTTTTAAATCCTTAGACTCTATAATTGTAGTAATTTTAACATCATATGTAGTAGTAAGCAACGAAGAATCTTATTAACCATTTCAGCATTTATTAACTCCCTACCCAATGCATGCAAAGAGGTGACTATTTGTATGAATTTTGTATACATATCAGAAATAGATTCATTTGGTTTCATGTGAAACAGTTCATAATAATGCAATAAGATATTGAGTCTAGATTGTGTAACCTCATTAGTCCCCTCATATATTATACAAAGTCTATCCTATACATCCTTTCCACTTTTGCAAGTGGAAACCCCCATGTAGTCTTCCGATTTTAAATCACAAAAGAAACTATTCAAGCATTTGGTGTTTAGTTGTGCTAAGTCACATTCTTCTACTGTCCAGTCTACAAAAGGTGTTTCATATCTAACTCCATCAACTAATCT
>NW_021553513.1:0-253 GCF_001605985.2 Dendrobium catenatum
TGCTCATATTTTGAAATTCTCTTGTATAGCAAGAACATATTTCAAAATCCCCCATCAGACTGGGGGCATTTTAAATATTTATTTGGGTCGACATCGCGTAGCGTGCCGAGATCCCCAAATAAATATTTAAAATCTCAAAGATACAAAGCCTATCCAAGATGTTCCTACGAGACAGGGGTATTTTAAACATTCATTTGGGTCGATATCGTGCTACATGCCGAGATCCCCAAATGAATATTTAAACTTTTATATT
>NW_021553514.1:0-228 GCF_001605985.2 Dendrobium catenatum
AATGAAAATGCACCATGTCACTTATACTCGGTACTACAGCTCGGTACTTCTCGGTATTGAGCTCGGTACTGGATGACGTAGCTGCACCTAATTGGCTTCTGGACGGTAAGCTGTGTCCGATGTCCATACCTCTCGTGTATCTGGGGGTTTGGCAGTGGACCTTTCTTTAGACTTTTTAATAAAAAAAATTTAGTTATATAATTTAGTCCACTGGATAATAAAGACAAT
>NW_021553515.1:0-360 GCF_001605985.2 Dendrobium catenatum
TGAATCTAGTCAATCAAAACCCAACCCATAAACTAATTTTAATAAATATCTTTATATAACTTATTTACTATAAAATTAAGAACATCTGATCAAAAATAAGAAAATTATACCCGTAAAAAAAATTAAGGAAAAAAATATTAAACTGATCATCCTCAAGTCAAAAGCAGATTTGTGGTTCAACTCAAACTTGACTTGTTTAACAAACATGTCAAAAAATTCAACTCGAATCAAACCCGTTTATTAAGCAAATCAACCCGAATCAAAAAATTTTTACTGAGTTGACGAGCTGGTTCTTCACCTTTAAAAAAAATAAAATAAAATATAGAAACGAATTTACTTCATATAAAACAGCATCAGGTG
>NW_021553516.1:0-311 GCF_001605985.2 Dendrobium catenatum
ACTAGAGAGGAAATCCTTGGGAGAGAGCTCTTGAGAAGTTTTGAGGGGTTGAGAGAGAAAGGAGAAGGTGAGCTTGGTGAGGGAGAAGAGGTGTGAGGGAGATCACACGGTTGCTCTGATCTTGCTGCCTCTTGCTCCTCTTGTGGCCTAGTAAGAACTTGAGGGAGGCTCTCTAAGGGGGAGACTCTTCTTCATCCGTGACCTCCAAGGTACTCTACCTTCTCCAGGAGGGAGAAAAGAGAAGGTTATCTGACATCACCAAGAGGGTGAAAATAGCGCTTGGCACTCCGCCACGCCGGGTTGGTGAAAGA
>NW_021553517.1:0-299 GCF_001605985.2 Dendrobium catenatum
TAAAACAGACTAAAAAGACAAACTACAGAAAACAGGAGAAAACACAGACTAGAAAAATGAGGGACCCTGATCATCAAATGTAGGATCGGCCAGAATATAAAGAAACAGCCATATCGTCCAGGCCGATCGTATAATCGTCCAGGCCAATATGGCTTAATAATTGTGTACAGGCCGATTAGTCAAAAAGGCGGTCCGATCGTCCAGGCTGATCAGATATCGGCCAGGACGATTAGACACAGGCGATCATCCCGAGGAGACAATCTGGACGACCGTTGAAAAAGCAGATCGTCCAGGCCGAT
>NW_021553518.1:0-698 GCF_001605985.2 Dendrobium catenatum
TTTATTAAGTAATAAAAAAAGCCGTTCCAAACGAAGCCTTAAACTCATTTGAGCACAACAAATCCTTCTGCTGTAATCTTTCACAGTAAAGACATACCAAAAATTTTCACACATTCTTTGCTTGAAATGTAGTTCAACCTTTTATCAGATTTGATCCTTCAATTGTTACCCGGAATTGAAGCAACGAATACTTAAGAGATCAAATTTTCTGATCAAGATGGACTTCAAAATTCTTTACTTTGAATGCAATGCAAAAATTTATGAATTGCATTCAGATTCAGAGACTTTAAAGCTCACAATTTTTTTCCATTAACAATGTAGAGGTAAACAAATATTGGATTGGTTTAAGCTCTTTTGCCCTGTTCTTCAAATCCATGGAAATAAGAGAACAAAAAATCTGTGAAGCAGAAGTAGAACAGAGTAATCTGGAAAGAAAAACTAGAAGATCTCAAGCAGAATTCTGAAACTATAAAAGCAATTGAACTTTTCACAATATAACAGATCCAATGAGGAGCAGAAAATCATTATATAACAGGTTTAATGAAATCCAGTTTTCATAAGATCCACACTATAATTATAAGGTAAAACAAAGACAGAGGATGAAGAAGATAGAAATGTCTACTAGATAGAAACTGGAATGCGATTAAAATTCCCGAAGAAAATCTCCTCCTTTGCAGCCCAAAGCCCGTTCATTTCTT
>NW_021553519.1:0-563 GCF_001605985.2 Dendrobium catenatum
ACCCTAGAGGATGAAGAAGAAGAACCCATCACAACATCCTTAATTGAATGGGTCTTTTTGCTAGGGTCTGATGAAGCAATTGGGATGGATGACATCAGAGACATCATCTCCCCCTCCCAAAAAAAAAAAACAAAGAAAAACCTCAAAACTATGCTACAAAAAACCATAAATAAAACCAAGAGAATGTAAAACATGAGAAAGGCGAAAGAAACTAGCCAGGAGAAGGATCCAGGATGTGAGATGACAAAAACCCTATAATTGCCTCGAGATCACCCTGAAAACCAGAGCAGGGATACCGAGCACAACTGCTAGCTTCAAGATGTTTAGTATGAAAATGTGTGTGTGTGTGTGTGGTCCCTAAATGATGACATGGAAAATTTTTTTTCTTTGCCAAAACAAACTTCTTATATATTATAAAAAGATAACTTTTATCTATTTTTTAAAAAAAAGATCTCATAACTCAATAAAATATGAATTATTCTAAAAATTCTTGGAAGATTAACTTGATTACCCTTATTCCTAACGGTGGCTACAAAAAGCTTAGAAGAGTGGATGGAACTAAA
>NW_021553520.1:0-249 GCF_001605985.2 Dendrobium catenatum
TCATTTTTTCAACTTTGACTTTGTGAATGCTCATGAACGGTAGCCCATTAATTGGGCTGATGTCACTAACACATTATTTATTTATTTATATGAATGACTAAATATAAAATATAAAATATTATGCTATATTAAAGATTACTATTAGTTTTAACAAAGTAGTAAAAAAAGATTTAGGCTTCGTTTGGGATAGCTTTCTTATTGATTCTTAAAGCAACAAAAATTTTTGTACTAAAAAACTGCTTTAAGAAG
>NW_021553521.1:0-287 GCF_001605985.2 Dendrobium catenatum
AGAGAGAGAGAGAGAGGATCTTGTGAGGGGAAGTTTATGAGAGGTTTCACAAAGGTTACTCCAAGCAAGGATCCAAGTTATCTTATCTGATCGCCATCCTTTATTCTTGGAGGTTCAAGAGAGGTCCACTTCAACAATCAATCAAGATTCTCTATCTGCTTCAGGAGAAAGCAAAAGGAGTTGAGTTCTCTACCTCACCGATGTTGGTGGAAAGGAGGTTTTGTACAGGCTTCTCCATCTTGTTATGGGAGCAAAAGGAGAATCACTGAGTTTAGTGCAATACTTGG
>NW_021553522.1:0-202 GCF_001605985.2 Dendrobium catenatum
ATCGAACCCAAAGCCCTCTCACATCTTTCGTTGACCCATATAGCACTAACTTGTCAATGGTAAGCTTATCGATATCAACTTTAATTAAGATAAGCAAGGGTCTTTACATTCATCATGTTGAATGATACACCTAGATTAACAAGGACTCTAGATAACACAAAGTTGATTACATTTATAGTAATATAAAGAGGGTGATTATGAC
>NW_021553523.1:0-319 GCF_001605985.2 Dendrobium catenatum
AGCAACATCATCATTCATTCTGATTATGGAAGGTCATATTTATGGATCCCCATTCTTCATTCCAAATTACTGATGCATAAGATATTAAAACTAAATTATGGATGACCAAGATCACTCAAAACCCAGAACACAACAGATCAATCACTAAAAAATATGCTACCCTACCAGCTGGCCCACAACCATCAACTAGGACATCACTGAATATAATTCAGAATGAATATAAGAGAAAGGCGACAGTGATACCAATTTCAGGTGATTTCTACCATTCAGAATTTTCCACGGTACATGTAACTAACCCGATTACAATTTGACAATGCAT
>NW_021553524.1:0-413 GCF_001605985.2 Dendrobium catenatum
TGTTCCGTGCCTCGTCTCGAGGCTAGCTTCGTTGCTGGTCACTTTAATTTTGCGTCACGCTCATCCCGCGTCCCTCGCTGGCCGCTTCCTCCAGCTTCCGCTGCCACCACCATCGGCCCACTTCCGTGTCCACGGGTCGGGTCGGGTTGACTCTAACTTGAAGCGAGTCGGGTTCGGGTCCATAAAATCGACCCGTTTGAAAAACGAGTCGGGTCGTCCCAAACCCGAATAGTGTCAGATCAGTTTCGGGTTCGTCCCAAACCCGACCCGTAACCCGAAATTGACACCCTTACTTGTATGTAATCTTTTGGTGATGAGGAATCCTTCACCCATTTCATTTGATATTGATTCTTGATACGTCATCACAAAATTAGCCTGATTAGGCATGAATCTCGAGGCAAAAACTAGTTGGA
>NW_021553525.1:0-317 GCF_001605985.2 Dendrobium catenatum
CCTGGACGATGCATACAGAAAATCACCTGGAGAAAATCTAGGCAAATTCTGGAGCAAATTCTCAACTGATCGTCCCAGGACGATCCCAAATCGTCCTGGACGATCCCAGATCGTCCTGGACGATCCCAGATCGTCCTGGACGATCCTGGAGCAGATTTTGATATTACAATAATGGTCGGATAATATAATACCCTTCTACAGTATTATGATTAATGAAGTTAGTTATGGATCAAAATTTAAAAGTTTTCAAAAACTAGATTTTATGAATCCCGCTCTGATACCACATGGAAGTTTGTTAGGGATGTTAAAACAGTATG
>NW_021553526.1:0-658 GCF_001605985.2 Dendrobium catenatum
TCTCTCTCTCTTGATCTCTCATATATCTCTCTCCCTATCCAACTCTTTTCTTTCCCTCAATCTCTCTCTTCCTATTGTGCACTAACACAAAGTCACAATCAACAAATTAGATCTACCCTAAACTAAAATAACACATAATAAAAAAAATTTAGATCTACCCAAATGATTACAACATTACCTCTTGCATTACTACCAAAATAACTCTAACACTTGCAAATATCTAATGAGAACAAATAATCAAAGAAAAATGATAAGAAATTACCTTAAAATAGAAATCTTGGGTTAAAAAACGGAAGTCGGCGGTCGGTTTGGCGTCGGATTGGGTCGGCGGTCGGAGGTTGGAGATTAACCGTCGTCGGTCGGATTGGGGTCGGCGGTCAGAGAAGCTTCGTCAGCGGCGACAAACGGAAGTCGATCCGATCAGAGACGAGCGGAGGCGACGGCAGAGCGACCGAAACGAGAGAGAGAGAAGGAAAGAGTAAAAATGAAATGCCAGGTTCGGGTCTGCTCGTATTAGGGCATTTACCAGCGGTTTGCCGGCAGTCCAGCGACGGCAGTTTGCCGGCAGTTGAGCTGCAACTTGAATGAAAGTTTCAACTCCCTCTATAAATTCAACTGTCATTCCTTTTCGACCCGGCAACAATCTGTTATACATCCA
>NW_021553527.1:0-917 GCF_001605985.2 Dendrobium catenatum
TTTTAAAATACTGATTCACCTCTCTATTAATTAGCTTGGGACTAAGTTCAAGAGGGCCTAACATCCCTAACGATCTTTCAGGATTAATCATGTTCAAATAAGTGATTTGGTATGTTAAGATGCTATGTCCTTGCTAGAATTTGATTACAATAAGGGAAATAAGTCTATGGGTCAAATGAGTTATATGTGGTTAGTTAGATTAAGCATTGCTAAATAATGGCACTAATTGGCTTACATAAGTTTAATGAGGGGTTTAAGATGTTTATAATGTGACTACAAGGTCATTTTGTAGACTTAGGTGTAATTAGTTAATTTATCCCTTAGCCATGGTCATATGGTTTACAATGACTTGGATTTGGTTTAGAATATGTCAAATATATTCATGGAAATTATAGATCAAAGTTGACATATCTAACATGGACAGGTCAATAAATGTTGTGATTTTAATTATTTTAGAGCACATTGAATATTTTAGGAAAAGTGGCTCAGACAAGGCTAACCCAAAGTATTTAATAATTTAGGGCAAGGTAAATCTATTAAAGAGGAGTGTTGGAATGATTTTTTTCAACCTCTATGTGATAAAATTGAGTTTGGTTAGATCAAGCTAATGGATTATGATGGTTTGAAGTTCATTTAAGGGACTTAGATTTAGGGATTTTTTAATGAAATTAAGGTGGAACCTATAAATGTGATAAAGAGATCTCTTAAGATCATGGTTTGGTCTTAAACTAAGTTTTTGTTTGTCACTTTGAATGCTCATGTGAGTATTAAACTAAGCTAGGAAAACCTAAATGTTGCAACCCATGACCCTGAGTTTGAGATTTTGATGATGCCAAATAATGATTGTTTTGAAACAACTTTTCATTGGATATTATTTTAATTTCTATTTTCATTGAGTATTAACATTTCAGGAAGAT
>NW_021553528.1:0-200 GCF_001605985.2 Dendrobium catenatum
TAAGAGTACTACATGGATACGATGATTTGTCCTCTGCGATGTGGTTTAACTCTGATAAAATGTGAATCTTAAGGCATGCGATGAAGATAAATAGACAAGTTATATAAAAGCTTTTGTTCATCATATGTTGTTTTCTCTTATGATGATATTTTATAAATCAAATATTAGCTAAGTTTATTCTTAGCTTTATTATTACATTT
>NW_021553529.1:0-312 GCF_001605985.2 Dendrobium catenatum
AAATTTCGTAACTTCCGATCCTATTGGAAGGGAAAGTCGGAGGAGCGAAGTCACACAACCACGAAGGAGTCGAGGAAGCGAGAGAGGAAAAGAAGAAGGCCGAAGGCCTATTTTTCGTTGGCTTTTAACTACTCGAGGTGGGTCGTGCCAGCGATCGTGGGAGCGACGTGCGTGAGACGACGTCGAGGTGCACTAGTCGTGGGATGGCAGAGGGCAGGTAAGGGATTTGATTTGATTTTTCTTTTTTTTGTCTCAGTTTACGGGTCAACATCCAGGTATCCCAAGCAAACTTCAGATGATATCTTCATAATG